>NC_091459.1:71355371-71432871 GCF_027789765.1 Dendropsophus ebraccatus
TTCACACACATTTTTTTCCATCCGTTTTTCATCCGTTTTTATGCAAAGAAACGGATTGCAAAAACGTAGTGTGAACCCAGCCTATGGCTCGGTTCACACGTTGTAAGAGTGCGGCTGTATTTGCGGCTGTAATTGTGCAGCGGTATTTTTGGTGGTTCGTGTGTATGCTTGGAAGTATAGGATATGCGGCTGCACAGTGCACACTATCTCTGAATCTACGGCCCTATCGTAAACGGACCCGTAAAAAATGAACAAGACCATTGTTTGCGGCTGGACATGCGGCCGTGGATTGACAGGCGGTCCGTACGGAGTACTTCAAAAATAGCCGGCAATGATGCCGAATGCCGATGCCTCTAATAGTTAATATATTAAATTAATCAAACACATTTTATTTGTAATCAAGACACTTTCGTTGATCAATAATTTATTTCTAACGAATCCATCATTTTGCAATTAAATATACTGTTAAAAAAAATAGATATATAAATAAATGTATATTTATATATTTATTTTTTGACAGTATATTGAATTGCACAATGATGGATTCGTTAGAATTAAATTATTGACCAACGAAACTGAATTTATTTCCACGAAAATGTGTTTTATTCATTAAATATTAATTAGTACAGGAAGCTCTATAAGCCGTTAATTCATATGCCGGCAATAGAGCATTCTGTACTAATGAAAACATCAAATGTTTCTTCTAATTATGTTATGACAATAGCATTATTAGAAGAAACATTTAGAATTATATGTGCGCTCAGCTGATTGGCTGTTCGGCTGAGCGCACATATAATGAGCCGGTCCGCAGTACAGTGACTTCATTGTGCTGCGGACCAGCGAAGAGGTCACATCGGGGTGAGTATAGAGCTCTCCCCACCCCCTCCCCGGCACTGCACCCCTCCCAGCAAGGAAGGGGGGGGTCAGTTAACCCCTTCCTTGCTGGGATGGGTGCAGTCTGACATCAGTCTGGCCCCCAAGGGGTTAAGGGGGATGCAATACATCCTCCCTTAACCCCTTGGGGGTCAGACTGTAAGCAGCGATCTGTAAAGATGCTGCATACTGTAAGGAGCACAACACCGCTCACAATGATGGGTGTTGTGCTCCTGTTTGTGTGTTTTTTGTGTGTTTCTCCCTTTTTGTTTTTCAGTTATCGGTATCCTGGGGATTACGTCGGATTCCATGGACTACGTCGATGACCAGCGGTTGTTCTTTGAATTTTTTTAATAAAATGGTCAATGAGGGGTGTGGGGGTGTTTTTATTTGAATAAAAAAATTTTTAAACTTGTGTCTTGTCTTTATTTCTTTACTTTTTAGACTTAGTAGTGGAAGCCGTCTAATAGACGGAATCCATTACTAAGTTGGGGCCTAGTGTTAGCCGGTATAAAATGGCTAACACTAACCCCCTATTATTACCCCAGTACCCAATGCCACCAGGGGTACTGGGAAGAGGCGGGTGCCAGTGGTCCCGGAGCGTCAATATTGGCTCTCCTGGACCGGGCGGCAGCAGGCTGGTAAGATTTAGGCTGGGGAGGGCCTAAACCAATGGCTCTTCCCACCCTGGTGTTACCAGGCTGCTGTCGTTTGGTTTTTAACCCGGCTGGTTATAAAAATAGGGGGGACCCTATGCGTTTTTTTTTTTAAATAAATAAATAATTAAAAAAAAACGCATAGGGTCCCCCCTATTTTTATAACCAGCCGGGTTAAAAACCAAACGACAGCAGCCTGGTAACACCAGGGTGGGAAGAGCCATTGTTTTAGGCCCTCCCCAGCCTAAATCTTACCAGCCTGCTGCCGCCCGGTCCAGGAGCGCCAATTTTGACGCTCCGGGACCACTGGCACCCGGCTCTTCCCAGTACCCCTGGTGGCATTGGGTACTGGGGTAATAATAGGGGGTTAGTGTTAGCCATTTTATACCGGCTAACACTAGGCCCCAACTTAGTAATGGATTCCGTCTATTAGACGGCTTCCACTACCAAGTCTAAAAAGTAAAGAAATAAAGACAAGACACAAGTTTAAAAATTTTTTTATTCAAATAAAAACACCCCCACACCCCTCATTGACCATTTTATTAAAAAAATTCAAAGAACAACCGCTGGTCATCGACGTAGTCCACGGAATGCGATGTAATCCCCAGGATACCGATATCTGAAAAACAAAAAGGGAGAAACACACAAACAGGAGCACAACACCCATCATTGTGAGCGGTGTTGTGCTCCTTACAGTATGCAGCATCTTTACAGATCGCTGCTTACAGTCTGACCCCCAAGGGGTTAAGGGAGGATGTATTGCATCCCCCTTAACCCCTTGGGGGCCAGACTGATGTCAGACTGCACCCATCCCAGCAAGGAAGGGGTTAACTGACCCCCCCTTCCTTGCTGGGAGGGGTGCAGTGCTGGGGAGGGGGTGGGGAGAGCTCTATACTCACCCCGATGTGTCCTCTTCGCTGGTCCGCAGCAGAATGAAGTGACTGTACTGCGGACCGGCTCATTATATGTGCGCTCAGCCGAACAGCCAATCAGCTGAGCGCACATATAATTCTAAATGTTTCTTCTAATAATGCTATTGTGATAACATAATTAGAAGAAACATTTGATGTTTTCATTAAAGTAAAGTGATGATTAGTACAGAATGCTCTATTGCCGGGAATATGAATTAACGGCTTATGGAGCTTCCTGTACTAATTAATATTTCATTAATAAAACACATTTTCGTTGAAATAAATACAGTTTCTTTGTTCAATAATTTAATTCTAACGAATCCATCATTGTGCAATTAAATATACTGTCAAAAAATAAATATATATATAAATATACATTTATTTATATATCTATTTATTTTAACAGTATATTTAATTGCAAAATGATGGAATCGTTTACATTTAATTATTGAACAATAAAAGGGACTTTATTAGACAGAAAATGTGTTTTATCAATTCAATATATTAACCATGAGAGACATCGGCTATAGTGCAGAGGATCGCAAACCCCGGTAATAGCGATTCATGTAAACTGTTTCCCTGCTTTCCCAGATGCATCCAGAGGTGTTTGCATCACTTTCTTAACATTTTATTTGTTATTTTTAGTTGAACCAGATTTCCAAGTAAATGACCGTATGTTTTGAGCCGCATGTCTATTTTTTCCCACGGCCGGAGTTTCACCCGCACATTTACAGCCGCATAAAAAATACAGCCGCACAGTTACAGCGTGTGAACCCAGCCTATCTGTGTAAAAATAGATATTTACCCGGTCTATTATTTTAGAAGATTGTCGGCAGAAATCAGCTAAAATAGAAAAACATTTCCAAAATTAGAATGGATTCGCTAGAAATTATAATATGTACTATGGGAGAGATTTAATTTTACCAGAGATGATTATTATATGAAAGCTGAGCTGTGATTGGTTATAATGGGCAACACTAGACCACTTGATATTAAACAAATTCTCTTGCTCCACAGTTTTATTGTAGATTAGCATATTTATTCCATTGTCTTCATGTATTTTCTTAGCAGGGTTCACAGCTCACTGTACTAGATACACAAACCATGATGTAGCTAAGCAGCAGACAGGATGGAAGTGATGCTATGCATTTAAACTACAATGCCCAGCATCCTGTGCGTTCTGGGTGGGCAGGAGCATGAAAGCATCCATTCCACTGCCTCCTTCCATCAGCTTCCCTTACAGCAGACGGAGAGACAGGACAAAAGGATCTCAGCTGGAAAATACAATTACATGCGATCCACAGCCTTCCACTTAGCCTGTATGTAAGTCCTTTTCTTCCCTTACCCTCCTTATAAGACTATGTAACCTTTTCATTATATTGATGTTGTCTGATGAGTAACATTATTGATTATAGATGTTATTCTGCATATGCAGTGTGATGATGCATGTTTGTACACCATCATCTTTAGAAACACGATATACTGTGTGTATATATAAGTACTGTACATACACAGTGCATATGTATGCTATATACATATGCAATTCCCAGCTATAACTGCAGATCACACATTAGACATCTGTATTTATGCATCAGGAAATGTTGCACAGGGAGGGACTGCAATGCTGAGTGTGATTTATGTAATGGGGAGGATATCCTTGTAGGGGGAGAGGTAATAGATCTTTCCTGCTGCTTATCACAGTGACACAGAGGAGACACAAGAAGATGCTGTATATCTGTGTGTCGCTGTGGGTGTGCCCATGTGCATGGTGCCACTTTGGTAGGCTGGATTACATCACTCAGTTTGAAACACATATGATCCCTTCTGTTGCCTGGTAGATCCTTTGGATTCAGCTTTTCAGGCTTATGTATAATGTGTGATGCCTCCTAGTTTATATTTAGTCCATACATGTTTTATAATATTATTCGTCCAGCCGTGCTCCATTTTCTTACTCGGGGTTACATGCATCAAGGTGTTGTTCTTTAGAAATTAGTTAATTACATGTGTAAACGTGAATTCTATTTCTGAATGTTTTTTTCTAGAGCAGCTTCAATATGGATTTTTTTCTTGGTTGTTTGGAATAGGCGTGGCAAGATAGTTGCCTGTAATGTCATTTGTTTAATGCCAAATAGCGGGCACACGTGACTCTTAGGATGGAATGGTTGTAGTCACCAATCATTTGAAAAATGGTGCAGATATTCCAATAAAGTAGATAACTGTTATAAACAGTGGCCCAGTTCTTGGAACATTATAAGTATGTGCCCCATTATAGTGTCACCTACAAAGCAGTAATGATTTTAGTATGAAATGTATGTATGTATGTATGTATGTAATACTATAGATACATAGTAAAGATTATGAAGAGACATATATTAGTCAGGTTCAATTTATTATTAGGATGTGTGTGGATCCAGAATAAGACTCTAGTCATAGCAGATTACATCTCTGCATCAATTACCCAGCAAATGAAATTTAGTACAGATAACTAGTGATATGATGGTGGACCACATGGGCATAATGCTTAGTTTACTATATCTAGTCATAGAGGATGACAAGGTAAATGTTAATCAGGGATACTCAAATTACCGTACATTTTAATGGCTTATATAAGCAGTAAAAAAATGTGTAGTAAGTGAAAAACATTGATTTAAATGTTGTATTGAACTTTTTTGAAATTTAACATCAAGAAATAAGCATATCTCACCCTATCAAGAGGAGTCGACTCCCCCCCCCCCCCCCCCCCCCCCCCCCCCCCCCCCCCCCCCCCCCCCCCAAACACTCTGCCCTCAGAGTTTAGGTATGAGCAAAGAAGACAAAATAGTAGCAAATTAGAAGTTTTGCGGAAGAAATAGATCACCTGATCCACGTAGTCCGCCCTTATGTTATTTTGTCTGTTTTTATCTTAGAATAGATACAGTATATGTTTATCCCAGGTAGGTTTACATTCAGTTACTGTAGATTTACCCCCACCACATCTGCTGGAAGTATGTTCTAAGCATCTACTACTCTTTCAGAAAAGTAATAATGATCATGTTGTTTCTGATATTACCTCCAACTAACCTAAGATTGTTTCCCCTTGTTTTTGTGTTCAGTTTCTTATTAAAGACACTTCTCTCCTAAACCTTATTTAGGTTTCGATCATGTCCCTTCTTTCCCTTCTTTTCTCTAGACCAGTGCTTCTCAATTCCAGTCCTCAGGCCTCACCAACAGGTCATGTATTGAGGATTTCCTTAGTATGGAACAGGGGAGATAATTATACCCAGTGCATCAGATATTATCACAGGTGTCCTTTGTATGGGCAATCCTCAAAACATGACCTGTTGGTAAAGCCTGAGGACTGGAATTGAGAAGCACTACTCTAGACTATACAGATTTTGTTCCTTGTTCAACTGTTGGCCTTTTTTAATATATTGCTGCTGGTGCATATAAAACAATAAATATGCTCTCCTTACCTCTTCATGCTCCCTTGGTGTCTTCTTCTGGGGTGGCCAGTGTCCCCCGCTGACTGCACAGCCTCCACTTCTGAGACAAACTTGTCTCTGGAGTCACAGCTTGTTAGCCAATCACTGGTGAAGGGCCTGTCCCATCTCAGTGAGTGATTGGCTGAGTGGGCTGTCACTTCCAAGACAAGTTAATCTTGGAAGTGGAGGCTTTTCAGTCAGTGGGGGAGACTGGCGACACCAGAGAAGGACACAGAGGGAACGTAGAGAGGTAAGCATAGGATATTAATTGCTTTACACCCACCAGCAGCAATATATTAAAAAAGGATGACTGCCAGACAATCCCTTTAATTCTTTCCTTGTATGTTTTTATGCTGAAGACCTTTCACCATTTTTATAGCCTGCCTTTGGATTAGTTCTATTTGTCAATATCTTTGTGTAGGTGAGGTCTCCAAAATTGGATACAGTATTTCAGGTATGGTCTCACTAGAGCTCTATCACAAATGTCAGAAATTGCTACCCCTAAATCCTTTTCTTCTGAAGTCTTCTTTAACACAGATCTGCATTATGCATTAGTACAAATGCTGACCAATATAAATGTAATACATAATGTGGCATAATACAAATTAAAAGTACCATAGGAAGAGTGAAGTTATAATATGTAACATTATGTCAGGAGAATATACAACCTACCATGTAGTAAGTCAAGTGAAATACTTAGTGATCGGTGACTAATAAGTAAAGTCCAAATAAAATTACCATTACGTATAATGAATATTTTATGTTACAGGATGTCAGGCAAGAACAGTGTTCTTTAAGTGAAATTGTGTGGTATTTAATTGTCCTTTGTAAACAGGAAAGCAATGATTTCTGACTTTTGGTTTAGCAAATATATAGTGCAATATATGAGAATATCAACTATTTAGTTGTATTTCCGATTTATTTAATGGGAATAATAGTTTCTACATGCCAGTATTAGGGGTTTCCATTAATCCTGGAAGGTGGGTCCATTGGCATCCATAAAACAGTTATAATGAGTGTGTTTGAATCATTTGGATTGGTCATATCTAGTTCAAGTGAAGGTTGAATCTTAAAAAGCTTATCCAGGATTAGAAAAACACAGCTACTTGCTTGCAGAAACTGCACTATATGTATCCCCAGGTTGTTTGTGTTATTACAATTCAGCTCCATTTACAGTACTTCAAATGAACTGAGCTGCAATGCCACACCCAAGCTGAGGACAAGATTGGTGCAGTTTCTGGAAGAAGGTGGCCATGATTTTTTAATTCTACATAACCCCTATAATGATCCAAGTGGCATTCTAGTGAATTGCATGCTTCTTGGTTTGCGTCAACAAATAGCAAGCTGTATTTTAATACAGCAGTTTATCTGTTCACAGCTTATTCCAAAAACAGTGGTAATTGTCATCTCAGACAACATGTCCTCTCTACATCAAAAACTGTATGTTTCAAAAAATTAATGTATACTTGTATGTAGAAGAAAAGATAAGGGCACTCACCCGAGTCGAAGCAGATGCCATACCGTGTTACAGCTTTGTCATGATGGCCATTTTCACACTACAGTTGGGTGAGTGCCCTTATCTTAAGTATACATTGATATCTTAACGTGCATTCTAAGGAGCACCCCCTATGTGTACTGGCTATAGCCTCAAGCACGCCCGACTGCTCTTCCACGCCATACAGCAGGAGTAGTGCCGGTGAACCTTTCTACATACCTTTTTCAAAAAATTTAACTTCTTGTATATCCAGTATCTATTAACCTACCTAAACCTTTCCACTTCATAATACTATAACTCCTGGCAGTGTCTGACTGGGATACCTGGGGCCCACCAGAGGAAATGATCCTTGGGGCCCACCAATATAGAACCAGTGAGACATGACATGCTGACCCCGTCCTTTCCTGGAATCATCTGTATCTGTGACAAATCCCTTGTGAATAACATTTTCAGTTAAACTAAAACTCTCAGAACACCTGCAGACTGGAGAGGGCTCGACTTTCTCGACCAAGCAATGCTATTGGCATATATATACCAAGACCGATATTACCAATAATAATACCAATATATAGGAAGAAAACATTGTAACCATAGATATTACCACCATACTGTTACTGACCAAATCCTGTATACTGAGACCAGTATTACCAATAATACCAGTATATACGAAGGAAATATTACTGCCACACGACAACCACTACCATCACCACCATATTGTTACTGACCAAGTCCTGTATACTAAATCGAATAAAACAGTACCAGATTACACGTAACAAATAATACCACCACACACTGATTAACACCACCACATACTGACTAACACCACCGCAAACTGACTAATACTACCACACTGACTAACACCACCACTGCTACTGACTAACACCACCACATACTGACTAACACCAACACATTCTGACTAACACCACCGCTGCTACTGAATAAAATCCACTGTACAAAGATCACTATCAACTCATACAGTCATATAGAGCTAGACCCAGCCCTTCACAGGTTCTGTACACCATATTTACTACACTGCATCAAATACATCAGGTCACTCACAGGGGATGTCTTCTCTGATCAGAGTTTTTCCCTTTTCATCTTCTTCTCCATCTGCCCTGGGCTGTTATGAAAACTTCTCCGAGCCACAAATCCACAGGATCTGCCAGACAGACATATTAGGGTCCTCACTCTGGCACCATCCTCACCTCTCTACAAACTGCACATCTGTATTGGCCCCTTTACACCCTCATTTAGTGGGTAGGCCAAACACTGATGCTGTCACCTGACTGGGTAAGTGAGGGCTCAGTCAGGTGACAGCTTTGATAGAGTGGCAGCACTGTCACTGTCGGGGGGCCCTGCCTGTGTGGGGGGCTGGGGCCTACCGGAGTATTTTCCGGTCCTCCTGTGGCCCAGCCCAACCCTGACTCCTGGTCAGTATACCTACTGTTCACGGTTTTTCACTACATATATTCAACAACTTGCACAATGATGCCAGCAGCTCAACAAAACCACCAGAATATGCCCAAGAAATTGACGTGTCAATTCTTTAGGTGGAAAGCGAATTTGCAGAGAAACATTCCGCTTGTAAATTCCGCCGTGTAAACAACAGAAGGAAAGTCAATGGGACATTGCTCTGCACATATTTTATGGGTGAAATTTCAAGCGGAATACCCATAAAATTAGGCCGATTCGACTTGAAATTTCCTTCCTATTCCTCATTGTGAACATACACTGAGCAATGGGCGAGGAATTGAAGAGGGAAGTTTACTGGGAAAAATTTCCTCTTCTTTTTGAGTTGGAGCGGAATTAAAACAGAATTCAAGCCCCAATGACTTCTATAAGATTTCTCTAGTGGAATCCGTCAAAAGAATTGACATGTCAATTCTTTGGTCAGAAAGCAATCCGTGGTGGAAGATTCCACGTAAAAATTCCACTGTGTGAACGAGAGCGGAAATTACATTGAACAAAATAGTATATTGCTGTGTTAATATTTACGGGTGGAATTTCAAGCGGAATCTGCAGGAAATTAAGCACAGATTCTGCTTCAAATTCCTCAATGATTCTTCAGGGTGAACATACCCATACTGTGGAAAGTCTGATTGTTTGAGACCTGACAGATCCCTGCCACCCCCCCCACCCTCAACAGTCCCTATCACTAGTAAGCCCCAGTCCTGTTACTAGCAATGGATTACGTCTAGAGGCTCTTGACTGGTGCACAACCTTGGGCCTAGTCCCGTCCTCACCACTAGTACACCATGTCTATGTCTATATGAACAGTGCAGGTCCCAGAGGTCAGCCAAAAAGGTCAGGATACACCATCACTTTCTATCTTAACCCCTTCGCGTCCCATGATGTACCTGGGACCCTGCTCTGAACGGCACCACTCCCGACTAATTAAGCGACTCTGTACCCACAATCTGACCCCCCCGAACCCTTTGTACCTTCAGATAGCTGTTTTCAATCCAAGATCTGTCCTGCGGTATGTTTGGCAGGTGATGCAGTTATTGTGCTAAAAAACTAGTTTTAAACTGGCAGCCCGTGCCCTACGGGAGTATCTGTGCCCTAACTTTGCACCACCACTCCGTCCCTCCTCCCCACCCTCTTCATCATTAGGAATGCAACTGGAACATTTTCTCTGCTGAACATTTGCACTGGTGTCTTAACGATCCAGTCCATGTGCCAGGCTGACACAGCTGACGAATAGGAAGCAATGTGCCTGGAGCATTCCTAATGATAAGGAGGGCGGGGAGGAGGGACAGAGAGGTTGTTCCAGCCACAATGATGCTGGTCCCGGCTTGGCAATACATTGCTACAGGCTGCAGCAGCTCGGAGCAATGGATTACAGATCTAATGGATCTGTGCTGTGTATATACAAGTCCCCAAGGGGGACTTCTAGGTAATGTAAAAAACGATAATTTTTTTTTTTTGGAAAATAAAAATCCTCTCTTATAAAAGTCCAAATCACCCGCCTTTTCCCATTTTATAAATGTAAACAAAGTCTGGAGAAGAGACGTTTAAGGGGAGATATGATTCATTTATTTAAATATATAAATGGCCCCTACAAGAAATATGGGGAACAGATGTTCCAGGTAAAACCCCCTCAAAGGACAAGAGGACACTGCCTCCGACTGGAGAAAAAAGGGTCAATCTCCGGAGGTGACAAGCCTTCTTTACCATGAGAACTGTGAATCTGTGGAACAGTCTACCCCAGGATCAGAGGGGCCACCCTGTTGTTTCCCTATTTATGTTCCAATACTCGCAACCGAGTGGGACTTAAGGGGTTATCTATCAGGGTAGTGTGGTGCTCTCCCCATCTTGGAGGCACCCCGTGGCAACAGGGATATCTGGCTATTCCCGTGTTTTGAGACTCGCAACAGAGGCTCCACGCACTCCAGTTTTGCATAGTTAAATTTTTGGGGGCATCAGTGGAGACTCTTGATTAAGTACTTCCTTGGAATTTTTTCACTGTTCTCCTTGAGTTCAGTGATTACTGTGTTTTATTGGTTGATTAGTCATTGCCCCAACTAGCCAGAATCCTGCTCCACACTGACAAGGGGCAAAATCACCGAAACGGCTGTCTGTAGATAGATGCCTGCATTAGCAAGCCCTTGTCATGATCGCAATACTCGCACCTTGAGTTAGGCATTGACAAAAAGGGGCCACCCTGTTGATTCCCTATTTATGTTCCAATACTCGCAACCGAGTGGGACTTAAGGGGCTACCTATCAGGGTAGTGTGGTGCTCTCCCCATCATGGAGGCACCCTGTGGCAACAGGCTTGAGATATCTGGCTATCCCGTGTTTTGACACTCGCAACCGAGGCTTCACGGACTCTTTTTTTGCATACCCCAGGATCTGGTCACAGCAAAAACAGGTCTTCAAAACAGGCTTAGACAAGTTCTTAGACCAAAATAACATAAATCCATATGTATTGGACCTATCATCATCCACCCCTCTTCCCTATATCCATCCCCTCTTTGTATACCCCCCTTCCCTGCATCCATCCCTTCCTTAGTTGAACTTGATGGACTTGTATCTTTCTTCAACCGTATTAACTATGTAAATAAACAAACATATTAGGTATCGCCGCATGCGTAATAGCCCGAACTATTAAATTATTACATTTCTGATCTCGCCAAAAAATTCAAAATTGCGCATTTTTGGTCATATCAAATCCAGAAAAATTGTAATAAAAAGTGATCAAAAAGTTGCATGTACGCAAACAAGGCACCGATAGAAAGAACACATCATGGCGTAAAAACACTCACCTCACATAGCCCCATGGAACAAAAAATAAAAGCGTTATAAGGATGGGAATAGAGAAATTTAAAAAAAAATGTAGTTTTATTTTAAAAGGTTTTAATTTTTTAAAAGCCATCAAATAAAATAAAAGCTATACAAGTTACTTATCATTGTAATCGTACTGACTTGAGGAATGTAGATAACATGTCAGTCGGTTTTACCATAGGGCAAACACGAAACTCCCTAAAATGAAAACAAATTCCTTTTTTTTTCTTTCTTTATAATTTGAAAGCACAAATGATTTTTTCCCGTTTCACAGCATATTTTATGGGTAAATCAAGTCTGTCATTGCAAAGTACAATTGGTGTCCAAATGCAAACACCACGGCCTTATAAACATAAGGAGGAAAAAGCAAAAGTGCAAAAACAACCCTTTAACCCCTAGACGTGTTCAGAACAGGGCCTTCAGAGAATTCCGCTGCGGAATTCCGCCACTTTTACTCTGTGTGCACGTAGCCTAAAGAAAAATGCTCACCATCTTGCGTACGCACTGTGCATCACTAGACAGGACAGTGATAAAGAAGCTGTTTCATCCGGTCCTAATACCATAAATAAGCCATGACTAATAAAAACCTGAAACTTGTAAAGGAAGAAGATTTTTGTCTGTTACTGCATAATTTAGGATTGTTATGGCAATCCACACATCAGGGTGTCACATGGTCACTGGTTGGATGTATAGCAATGTATAGCAAATGTTTAGACTTCCAAATCAAAAACAAAACACAAACATCCTTAGGCTATGTTCACACTTTGTAAAAGTATGGCCGTTGTTGCCATCGACAACAACGGCCGTACTTTTTGCGGGGTGGAACAATGCCTTATTTTCAATGGGATCCCGGCCGGAGCGTATACACACATCGTATGCGCTCCGGCCGGGATATGTGCAGCGCCGCAATTAACTGACATGTCAGTTTTCTGCGGCCACAATTCAATGAACTTAAGTACTGGCCGGGATGATCCGGGCAGAAACCGGCCGTTCCGTGACCCGTCACGGAACAGCCGGTCCCTTACGTTGTGTGAACAAAGCCTTATACAGCTAGTTCTTGAATGTGCAGGTCCTACCCACAGTGGAGGTGATGAGATTATCTGGAGAAAAATAACAACAAAAAAAACACTTTTTATGTATGACATTAGAAAAGAGCAACATTTCTTCAATAATGCATGGCCCTAATTCAATACAAAGAAGTAGCAGATATTAGAGGAATGTCATGTGATGCATTCAGCTGATACTTTTAGCCTGTTATTCCAAATACCATGACATTTTAACAGTATTATCAGTGTTCACGGACCAGCTCTTTAAACTTATCGGTTTGTCTAAAAGTCATTATTTTGCAGAGGTTGACTAGTCTTTTTGCTTTTTTTGAGTTAAACATTTATCACTATGAAGAATAACGTAGTGGCAACTCCATCAGAGGGCATACAAGTTTGATGGTATTTAATGGAATTTTAGTGTTATGTGGTATTCTTATAATGGTTCATGCCAATTCGGTAAATTTTCAGAATCGCACGCATCTCTCTTTCATTCGTGAACATAAGGAATCATTCCTGGACCATATAGATTTTGGAGCAGTACTCAATAATTTTTCTGAATCTAGCACTGGGATAAGGGAGCAGGATCTTTTGTAGAAGAAGTAGTGGCAACTTTGTGTGTCTGCCTCTCTCTCTCTCTCTCTCTCTCTCTCTGTCTGCAGCTTCCTTTTCTCCTTCACCCACTCTTCTGTATATACTTCTGCGGGCAGCAGCTGTAATCTGATTCCTCAGTGAAGCTGTAAATCCGTCTCATCTCTTGTTCTCTCAAGACAGATGAATTGAGAGCAGTGAAGTGAGAGTGGTCAGTCTCACGTGTACTGTTGATTTATGAAATGCATGTGACATGAAAAGGTTATGTGCCCATTTACAATTGATTATGTACATAGCAAATATATTAAAATATTTCTGACCTGTACCTTGTCTGTATCCATTCCACTTAAAAATAACTTTTTATACGCTGCTGCCCATGATGAGACCGACAATTCATTCCATTCCATTCATTAACTATTCTCCCCCTTCCCCCAATTTAGAGCTGCTGCTTTCTGCTAAAGACACAAAAATCTGTGTGTTAGCTTTTCTCTCCGTCCCTCTCCTTCCTTCCCAGATGGCTGGTGTAAACAAGTCTTTATCTGCGACTTCATTGCTTCTTTGTAATGCTGGGAGAGTTAACCCCTTGCCTCTGCAGCCTGTTTTGACCCTAAAGTGTCACTGTCGGTTAAATTTTTTTTCTTTGCAGAAATTAATAGTACAGGCGATTTTAAGAAACTTTGTACCGTATTTTTCGCTTTATAGGACGCACCTTTTGATAAGACGCACCCCTGATTTTAGGGGAGAAAAATAGAAAAAAAAATATTTTGCTCATTGTCACAGTTTGGAGATAGCATATAGTGCCCACATAGTAGCCAATCCCCCATAAAGTGCCCCACATAGTAGCCAGTGCCCCCCATAGTAGCCAGTGCCCCCCATAGTAGCCAGTGCCCCCCATAGTAGCCAATCCCCCCATAGTAGCCAATCCCCCCATAGTAGCCAGTGCCCCTCATAGTAGCCAATCCCCCCATAGTAGCCAATCCCCCCATAGTAGCCAGTGCCCCCATAGTAGCCAGTGACCCCCATAGTAGCCAGTGACCCCCATAGTAGACAGTGGCCCCCATAGTAGCCAGTGCCCCCATAGTAGCCAGTGACCCCCATAGTAGACAGTGACCCCCATAGTAGCCAGTGCCCCCATAGTAGCCAGTTACCCCATTAGTACCCTGTGCCCCCCATAGCAGCCATTTCCCCCCTAAAACAACAAACCAGTAACTCACCTGTCCGGCGGCCCCAGCAGCTCCTGTCTCCCGTCGGCCGTGCGCACTTCCGACATCCTCCGGGCACAGGCAGCGGGGTACAGAGACGCTGCCTGTGCCGGAAGTGTCCTGCAACCTCTATCATGAATGATAGAGGCTGCAAAACACATCCAGGACACAGGCAGTCTCTGTACCCCGCTGCCTGTGCCCGGAGGATGTCGGAAGTGCGCACGGCCGACGGGAGACAGGAGCTGCTGGGGCCGCCGGACAGGTGAGTTCCGGGACCACCTCCGCCCGCTCGCTCAGCTGACAGCCGATCAGGAGCCCAGGAAAGTGCTGCTCATTGCACTTTCCCGGGCTTCTGATCAGCTCAGCTGAGCGGCGATGGAGGGGCAGGCTGGGCAGGCGGAGGGGATCGCTCAGAGCCGCTCACTATGCATATGCATAGTGAGCGGCAATACAGGGGGCGGGCGGGACGGCTTCCATGCGGTGCTCTGCACTGCTTGGGAGCCGTCTTCGCTTTATAAGACGCACTTAGATTTTCCTCCCACTTTGGGAGGAAAAAAAGTGCGTCTTATAAAGCGAAAAATACGGTAATTGGGTTTATTAGCTGAAAAATGCATTTCTATCATGAAAAAGCAGTTTGAAGCTCCCCCCTGTCTTCATGGTTTTCTGTGGAGAGGGAAGGGGGGGAGGGAGATGAGGCACCAAAAGTTAATTTACAGCTACATCACCGGGCTAAGTCAGCTCTGACCTCTGAATACTGGCTTTCACGCATCTCCCACTGTGTAATCCTTTGTTCTCTGCTCTCTGCTGCTGACTAATCTTCCTCCCCCCTCCCCTCTCAGTAGGTTACACAGGGCTCGACTGATGTAAAAGAGTTGAGATTTCCTGATAATGAGCAGTGGATGACAGAAAGGAGATGAGGGGGGCCTAGGGAAAGTATTTTTAAATGCATATAATGGCATATTTGCCTAATAAACCCAATTACAAACTTTCTTAAAATCGCCTGGACTATTGATTTCTGCAAAAAAGAACAATAAAAAACGACAGTTTAATTCCCAGAGCCTATTTTTTTTAAAACTGACAAAACAAAAAGGAATATGCCATAAAAGCACCAAAGCACACCAGAGAAAATGTAAACCAATAAAAGTACTTTATTGCGACAGGTACAATATTACATATGAATAGTGCCAAAACTAAAAACATTTAAAAAACACCAACATGGAAGTACCCTGTGTGGTACCACCCACAATGACACCCCTATACAAATATGTCCTACATCCAGTTTGAATAAATTGCAATTACACTGTCCCTACAGCCAAATACAAATGGTAAAATCAAACCATATGAATCAACACAAAAATTATAACCAGTTGTCAGGAACTCACCTGACCTGGCTCCAGTGGCGTCTTCTTCGGGCTCGGCTCCGGCGGCCGGCTCGAGAGCGCGCCGGAGCTCCACCCGCCGGAGCCGAGTGACGTCACGGAGACCCGACCGCGTCCCTAGTAACCGGGGGCGCCACGGTCTCACGTGACAGTCGGCCGGCCAGCACAGCTGATGCGGCTCCCGTGCAGGCTGAGTGACAGATCGCTCTGCCACTCGGCCTGCAGCGCCGCAGCTGTATTGTTGCTGAAATCAGGAGACCGGACCAATCAGTGTCTGGTCTGGGCTCCTGATCCAGTATAAAGTAAAGTTAAAGCCAGTTGGTAATCGCTGGCTATTGGTTCATTCTGATCCCAGCTCCCCCTGTCCTATTTCTGCGAACCCCGTCCTAATTCCTTCTGCCTGACTTACTTGTGTTCTGATCTCCGCCTGACTTATTGACTATCCCTTGTGTACCTTGTGGACCAAATGCAGCGACTAAACACTGGTTCAGGAGCTCGCTGTAAGGGTCCAGGAACAGGAGACGTCACCCCGACAGCTCACGGTGACCTCCCCAACACCTCCTGAGCCACTTGTTCAGCTTCCTGATAAGTTCTCGGGGGACAGGAGGAAATTCTTTGCCTTCAGGGAGGGGTGCAAATTGTATTTTAGGTTGCGCCCTCGTTCCTCAGGGGATGAGGCTCAGAAGGTAGGCATTATCATGTCCCTCCTCCAAGGGCCACCACAGGAGTGGGCATTTTCCCTATCACCTGACTCCCCTGACCTACAGAACCCCGACCAGTTCTTTTCAGCTTTAGGTCTACTGTATGATGACCCGGACTGTGCAGCTAATGCTGAACGTCAGCTGACCGGGTTGAGACAGGGCCAACATCCAGTGGAGGAGTACTGCTCAAAATTCTGGCAGTGGAGCGGTCTCTCCACGTGGAACGATTCGGCCCTCCGATATCAGTTTCGGGTGGGTCTTTGTGACAGATTGAAGGATATGTTGGTGGCATACCCTACTCCTGACTCGCTTGAGGACAGCATGACTCTAGCTATCAGAGTTGACCGGCGTTTCAGGGACCGACAGAGAGAGAAGGGTACCCCTGACCACCCTAGAACCTCCATGTCACCGCTCTCACACCCCAAGCCTTCCCTCCCTGTCTTACCATCACCCGAAGAGCCTATGTAAGTGGATGCCACCGATGCTAAAGCCCGACGTGCCCATCGCCTGCAGAATAACTAATGTTTTTATTGTGGAAGAACAGGACACCAAGTTCGGTAATGCCCTTCCAGACCGGGCCCATCGCCGGAAAACTTCAGCACCTGAGAGATTATCGAAGGGGTCTCTCAGGCGCACAGGTAACCTTCAAAAATAATCTCTTTGTCTGTGGGGTATAAAAGTATTAATGGGTATGCTCAGGTTGATTCTGGATCCTCAACTATGGGCCCTATTCCACCGGATGATTATCGTTTGCATAATCGTTACCGATTAACAATCTCAAACGACCGCTATTGCGAAAGACCTGAAAACGTTCACGCATTTCCATGGAACAATAATCGTTACTTATGATTGTAATTGCAATTGTTTTTCTTCGCTATTTATTCGCTATTGCGTTCGTATCTATTGCGAACGACCGAACGATGTCTTATTCAATGCGAACGTTTTGCGAACGAGCAACAATAAAAATAGGTCTAGGTATTATAAAGTGATCAATGATTTCTCGTTCGGTCGTTAATCGTTAACTGCATTTCAACCGAACGATTATTGTTTGGATTCGAACGATTTAACGATAATCTGAACGATAATCGTCCGGGGGAATAGGGCCCTAACTTTGTTAATCCTATGTGTTTTTCTGGTTTGGGGGTATGTCCCCTGCTGCTTTAGCGTCCTGTTAATGTCACTGGAGCAGATTCTGCCCCTTTTGCCCAGGGGAATGTACGCTATGTGACACCTTGTCTTGAGGTCAAGGTGGGGTCTGTCCATGCGGAAAGACTCGATTTCTTACTTATGCATAACTTGTCGTCTGACGTGATTCTGGGGTTGCCCTAGTTGGAGACTCACAATCCCGTCTTTAACTGGTCCAACAGGGAACTGGTACGATGGGGGCCTGGGTGTGCCTCCCACTGTATTGCTGTGTCTCATGCGGAATGCTGCTCCGGAGAAGGGGAGGTTCCGGAATTTTTGTCAGACTACGTTGATGTGTTCGACGAAAAGCCAGTGGAGGAATTACCGCCACACAGACCGTATGATTGTGCTATTGAGCTACTTCCTGGTGTCAAATACCCTCGAGGTCGCATATTCAATCTGTCCTGTCCGGAGAGAGAAGCTATGAGGGAATATATAAAGGATAGCCTGCGTAAAGGTCATATACGCCCATCTTCTTCTCCCATGGGGGCGGGGTTCTTTTTCGTTGGCAAAAAGGACGAGGGTCTCCGTCCCTGTATTGACTACCGGGAGTTGAATAAGATTACGGTTAAGAATCAACATCCGTTGCCATTGATTCCCTAACTGTTTAAACAAATCGTGGGAGCCAATTTGTTTTCCAAGGTGGACCTGTGGGGAGCATACAATCTAATCCACATCAGGGAAGGTGATGAGTAAACGACCGCATTTAATACCCCAGAGGGCCACTTCGAGTATCTCGTCATGCCCTTTGGGTTATGCAATGCTCCGGCGGTCTTCCAGCACTTTGTAAATTATGTTTTTCGTGAGTACCTTGGACGGTTTGTAGTGGTGTATCTTGATGATATTTTAATATTTTCCCCAGATTGTTCTTCCCATGTGTTGCATGTCCGTACTGTAATGGAGCTTCTCAGACAAAATAATCTTTATGCCAAGTTGTCGAAATGCCAGTTTGGCCTCCAGGAGGTCTCGTTCTTGGGTTATAATATTACTCCCCATTCGTTTAGCATGGACCCGGTCAAGGTGGTGGCCATTAAAAATTGGGAACGACCTAACAACCTGAAGGCCTTACAAAGGTTTTTAGGCTTTGCTAATTATTACAGGAAATTTATTAAGGGGTTTTCCATCATAGCTAGGCCTCTTATCGATTTGACCAAAAAGGGAGCAGACCTTGTACACTGGTCCAGAGAGGCTATTGAGGCATTCGACACTGCTTCTCAGAAGCTCCAGTACTGACTCCGACTCCAGATTTAGAACGCCCATTTGTTGTCGAAGTAGACACGTCCGAGGTAGGGGTGGGGGCAGTCTTGTCCCAGGGGT
Organism: Dendropsophus ebraccatus; assembly: GCF_027789765.1. Lineage (NCBI taxonomy): Eukaryota > Metazoa > Chordata > Amphibia > Anura > Hylidae > Dendropsophus > Dendropsophus ebraccatus. The sequence continues at coordinate 71,374,472 of NC_091459.1, forward strand.
CGGACACCCTTACCCACCTGTGGCCGGTTGCGTTCTTCTCGGAAAAAAAATTTGCAGGCAGAACGCAACTACAATATTGGCAATAGAGAACTATTGGCCATCAAGATGGCCTTTGATGAGTGGAGGCACTTCTTGGAAGGGGCCAAACATAAAGTTACGGTGCTCACTGACCACAAGAATTTAGTTTACCTCGATACTGCTAAACGTCTTTCTCCATGGCAGGCCGAGTGGGCGTTGTTCTTTACTAGTTTCGACTTTGAAATCACCTATCGACCTGGTTCTCGCAATATCAGGGCTGACGCCCTCTCCCGCAGCTTTGATTTTGAAGTTACGTCCGAAAACCGTGTCGATACGATACTAAAAGCCGGGGTTGTAGTATCAGTTTTGCAACCAGACTTAGTGACTCTAGTCACGCAGTCTCAAAGTCTGGCCCCCCCATAACACTCCTGAGTCTCTCTTGTTTGTGCCGCCGAATCTTCGTCTCCGAGTATTGGAAGAGATTTATAGTTCTGTGTTGGCAGGACATCCTGGTATTGCTGGAACCAAATATCTGCTTTTATGTCATTTCTGGTGGCCAACCTGGGGCCGAGATGTTAAATCGTTTGTTGAAGCCTGTGAAATCTGTGCTCGATCCAAGGTTCCCTGTAGACCACCGGAGGGGTTGTTACACCCTCTGCCGGTCCCTACAAGACCTTGGACGCACTTATCTATGCATTTTATCATGGACCTACTACTATATAGGGGTAAAACTGTCATTTGGGTGGTGGTGGATCGCTTTTCTAAGATGTGTCATCTTATTCCACTGCGTGAACTCCCCAGAACTTGCTTATTAGCCACTCTGTTTGTCAATTATGTGTTACGCTTGCATGGGATCCCGGAGAAGATTGTTTCCGATAGGGGTGTCCAATTTTTTGCTAAGTTTTGGAGAGAGTTTTGCAGTAAACTGGGGATCTCATTGTCTTTCTCTTCTGCGTTCCACCCTCAAACGAATGGACAGACTGAGAGGATCAACCAGTCATTGGAGCAGTTTCTAAAATGTTTCGTGTCCAATACCCAGGACAAATGGCGTGACTTCATTTCGCTCGCTGAGTTTGCCCTAAACAACCATGAGCAGTGCTCTACTAGTATGTCGCCGTTTTTTTTTGTAATTATGGGTTTAATCCCAGATACTCGTCCGTCCACTCCGCCGAATCTGTAAACTCTTCAGCTGAAGATATATTCTCGAAACTGTGCACAGTTTGGGCCCAAGCTCATCAGAGCTTGGTTAAAGCCCAAGAGACCTATCGAAAGTATGCCAACAGAAGACGCATATCTGGCCATCAATATGTTTTAGGCAAAAAAGTCTGGCTCTCAACTAGAAATCTGAAATTGAGAGTCCAATCAGGGAAGCTGGCGCCCAAATACATTGGGCCATATACTATTGTGGAGGTTATTAACCCAGTAACTTTTAGGCTTAAACTACCATCGTCCCTAAAGATTCATTCCGTTTTTCATAAAGCCTTGCTGAAAAAATATGTGCCACCGGTGTCCCTGTCACCACCTCCTGCTCCACTAGTCGTCCAGGGTGAACTGGAGTATGAGGTAGAGAGAATTCTAAGCTCTCGGTGGGTACAGGGTTCAAAGTGTAACATAAGAAAAAATCTGTGCTACAAAATAATAAAAAGTAAGTCAACTATCACCACAAATAGGGGAACAGGGTGAAGATGGGGTGTCAAGGGAAAGGCTCCTTCCCCTGAAAGCTTTTATGGCATATTTCTTTTGGTTTTGTATATTTTTGTATTTAAAGCGACTCTATACCCACAATCTGTCCCCCCCCAAACTACTTGTACCTTCGGATAGCTGCTTTTAATCCAAGATCTGTCATGGGGTCCGTTCGGCAGGTGATGCAGTTATTGTTTTAAAAACAACTTTTAAACTTGCAGCACTGTGTCTAACGGCCGGGGCTTACATTAGTATATGCATTAGGCTGGCACCACCTCTCTGTCCCTCCTCCCCACCCTCCTTATGATTAGGAATGCTCCAGGCAGATTGCTTCCTATTCCCCAGTTGTGTGCATAATGAACATGGGCTGGACCGTTAAGACACCTGTGCAAAGCTCAAACAGCAGTTAATGTTCCTGGATCATTCCTAATGCTGAGGAGGGAAGGAGAGGTTGTGCCAGCCTAATGCATATACAAATGTAAGCACTGGCCATTAGACACAGCGCTGTAGGATTAAAAGTTGTTTTTAAAACAATAACTGCATCATCTGCCGAATGGACCCCAGGACAGATCTTGGATTAAAAGCAGATTTTTTGGTTTGGGGGGTCAGATTGTGGGTACAGAGTCGCTTTAATGATATGATAGCAACTTAGCATCCGATTTCACAATTGGGCTGTGCATGTCATATATGCTTGTTTAGCTTTTAAAGGAGAAGTCCAGGCAAAACCTGTTTTTAATAATGTTATACATAGATAATACATAGATTTTGTCTGGGCTTCTCCTTTAACTATCTCTGTGGTTTTCAGAAAAATTTTAAATTCTACTCTTTTTAGGAATCAGTTCAATTCTGAAGTGGATTTGTGGGGCCTATATGTTAGTTACTCCCATAAATTCCTGTATTGTAAAAACTGCACCCCTCAAAGTATTCAAAATAACATTTTTGTAAGTTTATTAACCCTTTAGATGTTTCACAGAAATTTAAGCAGGGGAAATTCCATTTTAATATTTTTTTTCTTTAACACAGCAAATACTAACGGAGAAATGCAACTCACTATTAATTCACTTTTATTCCAGTGTTTCCAGAAATACCCCATATGTGGCCGCAGTGCCTCAGACATGGCACAGGCCTGGTGAATTTTTGGGGGGCCTTTTTTGTTTAGGTTTTTTTTTCGCTATTATGTTAAATCACAGGAGCCAAGTTTACGTTTTCATTAGTACCATTCTGGAGGACATGTGACACCCTGATCATTTTTTATTTCATTTTTTTATGAGGTTGTACAAATAAAATACACAATTTAGCAGCTGGTTTTTTTTTTTAACTCCGTTTACTATACGCTACATATGACATAATATCTTTATTCTTTAGGCCAGTACGATTACAGTGATATCCATTGTATATAGCATTTGTTGTAGTGTATGACAATTATACTATAAAAATTGTAACATTTTGGGAGTTATTTGTTGTTTTTATATGAACTGACGTTTTTACTGGTACACTTTTTGGGTACATGTGATGTTTAATTAATTAATTAATTAATTAATTTTTTTAATGGCGAGATAACTAAAAATTGTCATTTGGTTTAGTGTTTTCTTTCCTTTTCTATGGTGTTAATCAGAGGGGATAATTAATGTAACAGGTTAATAGCCGGGGTCATTATGATCACGCAAAAAAATACCAAATATGTTTATTTTGTTTATAAGGGATCATTTATAATGAGGGAAGGGATGGTCCGAACTTGCCGAGGTTCGGGTTCGTACGAACCTGAAGTCTCTGCAATGATTCCCGCTGTCTTCCACCTCCGTGGAGAGGGTGGATACAGCCGGAGGACCGCCTGGAAAACTGGGATACAGCCTATGGCTATGGCTGTATCCCAGTTTTCCAGGCGGTCCTTCGGCTGTATCCACCTGCTGCATGGAGCGGGCAGACAGCGGAAATCATTGCCGAGAGTGCAGGTTCGTACGAACCCGAACCTCGGCAGGTTCGGACCATCCCTAAATGGGGGAATAGAGAAAATATATATTTATTAATTTATTGCGTATTTGTATTGTGTTTCTTTGTATTTTTTTTTTTTTACTTTAATTTTTAGGACCATGTGATAAAGTGATCACACATATAATACATTTTAGCACTGCATTATATATACAGTGTGTGAGGTGTCAGTTACATCCTTCCAGCTCATACGATCAGGCTTTTGCCTTAGTGCAGGAGCCTGATCTGTTACTAAGCCTGCAACCCCAGAACCATCGGCCAGCTTTTGGGTTGCTATGGCAACCTCAAAGCTTCTGCAATTGGATGCAGAGCTCCAAGTATTGACTGTGCGTCTATGGGGGTTAATTGCCCGGAGAGGAGTGCAGCTCCTTTTTAGGCAGTGGCCGCGAGTGGAGGCAATGTGCGGCAGCCACCTCCTGCTGTCTGATCACTGCCAGGGACAGCGGGGTTAAACTGAGCTTAATTTTGCGTTAATACAGAGAGATTTATCTCACAGATTATTGAATGGAGGAATGGATTTGAAAAGAGGGAAAGTCTCAGTCTTTCCTTTATGACCTGTTCTCTGTTTATAGTCTGCTCCTGGCTTTGGCCTTAAAAATCACATCCTAAATTGCTAATGAATTAATTGTGTTTAATCCTCCCAGCATTACAAAGTTCCTATATAGTTGCAAGAAGGGGCTTGTTTACATCAATTGTCTGGGAAGGGAGGGGGAGAAGAACTGGGAGAAGGAGACTAAGGGTACAAACCCACTTGCCGGATCCGCAGTGAGTCCTCTCGCTGCGTATTTGCAGCGAGACTCGCTGCGGATCCCGGCCCTATTCTTTCAATGGCAGACAAAATCTGGCAAAAATGGCAGAGTTTGTCCCCAGCCCGCCCCGTTAACCATCTGGCCGCCGGAGCATATACTTTACCTGATCCCGGCTACGGCTTGCTTCGGCGGTTCCTGGTGTCTTCAGCAAGCTGGAGCTGGGATCAGGTCAAGTATATGCTCGCTCCTGCCGCCCGCCCACAGCCACGATGCCCCCCCCCCCGCAGCCCGGCCGCCCTTCCTCCTCCCACCCCCGCAGCCCTGACCGCCGGGGCTGCAGGGGTGGGAGGAGGTAGGGCGGCCGGGGCTGTGGGGGGGGACGATCAGGGCTGCGGGCGGGTGGCTGGAGTGAGCATATACTTTACCTGATCCCGGCTCCGGCTTGCTGAAGACACCGGGAACCGCCGAAGCAAGCCGGAGCCGGGATCAGGTAAAGTATATGCTCCGGCGGCCGGGGGGTTAATAGGGCGGGCTGGGGACAAACTCATGTACATCCCTGCTGCGATTTTGTCTGCCATTGAAAGAATTGGGCCGGGATCCGCAGCGAGTCTCGCTGCAAATACGCAGTGAGAGGACTCGCTGTGGATCCGGCAAGTGGGTTTGTACCCTTAAAGATAATAACAAGTATGGTTTGAGCAGAATACCCCTTTATGTTGGCAAGATCTCTGACTGATTTCAACCACTTATTGCAATTTAGCAGTCTTTGCCATAATGGGTCAAATACAGACCAAAGACCGGTATCTATAAATATTCGCTCTGACATGTTATTTTATTTTATTTTTTTTTACAATATGTAGTTGCTGGCAATGCTTGGAATGCCATTCATTTCAAATTGATGGTACCCCATCCCTCTGAATTTTGAAGTATTGTATATGCTTATTCATTGTAGAGCCATCACTTATTAATTTTGTTTTTAATTCCACTTAATTACTCTAAGAGATTTTTTTTACTGTATTCCCCCAGTCTGAGTGACTCCTTTAAATTACTGGTGGTGCTGCTGCTGCTACTAACATAGATCAAATACTCTTCTCAGAGTGAGGAAGGGGAGGAAACCAAGTCTTCATGAAGGGCAGATTAGAAAGACTGTAATTTTATCTGAATATTGACAGGCAGGAGAGCACAGAAAGCAGCCTGCAAAGGGAGAGGGTAATTCTTACAGTGTATAAATATAGGGAGGGAAAACATCACCCACACACAGAATCTACTGAGGGAGGGGGAATATAACATTCCTTAAATGGGGTACTCCAAGCAAGGCACTTATTATCAAATATGCCTGGAGATGTTTTTTGTTTTTTTTTAATAATAAAACATCGTTACCTCTCTGGTTCCAGTGCAGCTACTTCTATCCTGCCGATCTGTTTTGCTCCTCAGCCGCTTACTGGTCCTGGGGCCGCGACGTTGCCGGCCCACCCAGCCAATCAGTGACTGAGGCAGGACACTGCTGATTGGCTGGGGTGGCCTGCAATGCCACGACCCCAGGACCTGGAAGCGGCTGAACAACAGGATGGCGCTGCCAACAGGGAGGTAAGTGCGCTTTATTATTTTTAAAAAAGAAAAATCCCCAGACTTATGTAAAATTAAGTGCCTTGCCTGGAGTACCCCATTAAGACTAGTTTCATCATTTTTTTTCTTTTTTTTGCTGTATTTGATAGAAACAAATACTGCAAACTAATATCTATTGTTAAGATTTATTTCATCCAACCTTCAGAAGGGACAGTCAGCACAAAACTTTATAAGAAATATTAATGATAATAGTTAATTTATATAGCATCAACAAATTTTAAAGCACTTTACGATACCAGGGGTACATAAAAAGACAATCAGACATTTCAGAATTACACACAAATTATTCAGATAAGAGGAGTGAGGGCCCGATCAACGATGTGAACGAGCGGCGATCTGCTAGATCGCCGCTCAATTACTGGGCCTATTCCACGGCCCAATGATCGTTGAGCGAGGGCTGCAAGGACATCGTTACCGATGTCCTTGCAGCATCATACATTACCTGACTGCAGGGCTTGTCCTCCGCTCCGTCTTCTCTCCGGGTCCCCCGCGCTCTAACTTCTGAATGGCCGGTCAGCTGACAGGCCACACTCAGCCAATCACAGGCCGCGGCGGTCCCAGCCTGTGATTGGCTGAGCGCTCCGTCAGCTGACCGGCCATTCAGAAGATAGAGTGCGCGGGACCCGGGGATGAAGACAGCGCAGAGAAGAAGCCCTGCAGCCAGGTAATGTATGATGAAGCTGCTGCTGTTTCTTCTCAAATCGTCGGTCGCCCGCCGCGCACCGCTATTCAACCGTAGCGATGTGCGGTGGGGGAACGATGATTTTAGTTCTGGCCCTAAATTAACGATCAGCCGATGACACGATCATCGGCTGATCGTTCTCTCTATTTCACCGAACGATAATCGGCCAAATGGGCCCGATCCGGCCGATTATCGTTACTGTGGAATAGGGCCCTTACACACAAATTATTTAGATAAGAGGAGTGAGGGCCCTGCTCGCAAGAGCTTACAATCTTGTGAACAATAGGGTTGAGACAAAATATATCCATCAAATATTTTTAACTAGAGCAAAAAGGCATTGTGCACATAAAGGTGGCTGTATTGTACTGTATTCTAAACTTGTTGGGTAATCAGTGACTGACACAGGGGTGGCATCAGTAATGGCTGGAGCGGAAGATGAGCCTGGCTTCTGCATTTAGAATGCACTGAAGAGGGGAGAGTTTAGAGAAGAGAAGACCGATTAGTAAAGAGTTACAGTAGTAGTAAGAGTTTTAGCAGCTTCAACAGTAAGAAAAGAACAGATTAGTTAACAAGGTTGAAAAAAAGACAAATCCATCAAGTTTAACCTAGTATAATCCTACTGTATTGATCCAGAGGAAAGCAAAAACCCTCATGAAGGATTCTAAGGATGGTTTTAGGTGCAGGTGACAAGAATATGTGAGCGACTGGATATAGGCTGTAAAATTAATGTACAGATCAAAACCCTAAAACAGAGGACGTGCTGCTTAGAAGTTACTGACACACAGAAATGGCAGTGTCAGACTTGGGTCAGTTAGTAGATTGAGGACACAAAACAATTTTGATTTAATTGATATTAGATATAGAGAGGACTGTTTGAGACAAACTATCACTAGCATAGAGATAGTGTCATAGGAAGAGATATAAAGCTGGGTATTATCAGCTTAGAGAGGGTACTACAAAAAAACATCTGATAATTTATTTAGCAGGCGCTAATAAAGAGAAAACAGGGACCAACAAATGATACACTGAAACAGCAGTCAGAGAGGTAGGGAAAAAACAGGAGAGAGAAAAATCCTTAAGACCGATAGAGTGAAGCATATTAAGGTGAAGTGAGGGCCGTATTACAAGGCCTGATATTCTATGTATTACACAGCTCGACGATCATGCAGCAAGAGCTGCAAGGACATTGTTTGCTATGTCCGTTCAGCCATTGCTATATATATGGTAAATAATAAAGCAATACTTAACCTCTCCATGCTCCCTGGCTTCCTTCCATCCCACGTTCCCCGCAGCCATCGCTGGCCCTTCTGAGATGTTTTTGAAGTTACAAGCTGCTCAGCCAATCACTGTCTGAGACAGCACAGAGCCGCGACCAGTGATTGGATGAGCTGCCTGTCACTGCAGAGATGGCTTCAGAAGCTTTAGCTATGGCTGCAGTGAGCCAGGAGAAGCCGGAAGGACACCAGGGAGCCTGGAGAGGTAGAGTAAAGCTTTATTATTTTCTCTGCACCTTTATCAGCCGCGCCGACCTTCTATTACATAATGCAAAAAAACTGGTTTTTAGCAGCACAAGAAAAAAATGGTAGTTTGTGGGTACAAGTCTCACCAAACCAGACCCAGGTTCGTGTAGTATCCAAAAAGATGAAGGAGACCGCAACTTCCAAAAAGAATATCCACTTTAATCACACCAATGCATTGGTGGGATTAAAGTGGATATTCTTTTTGGAAGTTGCGGTGAAAAAAAGGTTCAATCTCCGGAGGCGACAAGCCTTCTTTACCATGAGAACTGTGAATCTGTGGAACAGTCTACCCCAGGATCTGGTCACAGCAAAAACAGTAGAGGGCTTCAAAACAGGCCTAGACAAGTTCTTAGACTAAAATAACTTAAATGCATATGTATAGAACCTATCATCCCTCCCCCTTCCCTGTATCCATCCCCTCCTTGGTTGAACTTGATGGCCATGTGTCTTTTTTTACCTGTATTAACTATGTAACATGTGTGAATGATGTGCAGTCAGCAGCCAATGACTTTAAAGCCTGCTGACAATGATCAGCTGATGATCGGGTCCCTGGCTGATTGTCTTTATTACACGGGGGATATCTGCCCGAATTGGCCTGATTGGGCAGATAATCACCCCATGTAGTAGGGCCTTATTAATCAAAGAGGTAGAAAGAAAACCAGGAGAGAGACCAGGTGTGTCAAACTCAAATAGACAGTGGGCCGAAATTAAAAACTTGGACAAACTCGCGGTCCAACCTTGATATTCACTGAAACGCACAAGCAGCATATGTGGGACTTTCAGAGTGGCCTGCAGCGTTCCCGACACTGTCAGAGTGCATCACCAAGCACTTTGCACTACGATAGGCTCCCATACAGTAATAATTCCACTGTTTGGTGTCATGTGCTGTAAAGTAAGTAGATGTGTGGGTTCCCCCCATATTTAGGATCCCTCATTTAAAATTAATATCCCCTTCTATGACCCCCCATATAGTAATAATGCCCCCTGCCCTGCCCCCATAGTAATGCCCACCAGTGAGTTGGACCCCCAGGTAAGTCAGTGAGTTTTTGCCCATTTAAAAGGGAAAGAAGAGGACAGGGCTTGAACTGTAGGAGGGGTATGGATAACTTGAAGGCCTTGGATTTTCGTAGGTTTATTTTATAATTAGCTAGGGACTGGTACTTGTTGAGTTCGGATAGTAGATTAGGGAGGGAGACAGTAGGGTTGGAGAGGAAGAAAAGGAGGTCGTCTGAGTATGTAGCCACCTTGTGAGTATGGCCACCAAGGAGACACCAGTGATATCAGAGTTTTGGCAAATATAATCCAAGAAGTGCTCAAGAGTGAGGATAAAGATAAGAGGAGGGAGAAGACAGCCTTGGCCTGTGCCACTGGAAATTGAAAATGGCGCCAAAAGGAGACCGTTGACCAAGACCTTTGCACATGTTTGAGAATAGGGGAAACTAATCCATCCCAGCATGTTAGGGCCTAAGCCAAGATGATGGAATGTGCTGGTAAAAAAAAGCCAGCCTACTCTGTCAGCGGCCTTCTCAGCATCTGTAGAAAGCAGCATGGCCAGCAAGGCTGAGCGTGTGACATAGTGTATATTGTTTATCGTCCTGGTCATGTTATCCCTTGCCTCACATGTAGGCAAGAAGCCAAATTGGTCAAGGTGGATGACATCTTGACGGAGTGGGGTGAAGCAGGAGGATAGAATTTTGGCAACAAAATTAAGGTTTAGGCTTAGTAACCAGCTGGGGCAATAGTTTTGGCACAGGGATGGGTCCTTGCCCTCGGTTATGTCAGCAATACAGGCTTGAAGGGAAGTTGAGACCATCAGAGCCGGGGCCTTTGGGGGGGGGGGGGGTGATTTGATGACCCATTGCTATTCCAGGGATGTGAGGCTAGAGTCAGCAATTTTACATATTCCTGCGGACAGTAAAAATAAAGAACACTTAAGTAACTCCCTGGCTTCAGCGCTGCCGCTGCTATCCTGCCGCTTTGTTTCACTAACCAGCTGCTTGCGGATCCTCGGGCCATGACTTTGCAGGCCTACCTAGCCAATTAGCGGCTGAGGCGGGATATTGCTGCACCCACTGATTGGCTGGGCTGATCTGCAACGTCACAGCCCCAGGACCTGGAGCCAAACATCGGGATTGGTAAAGTAGGATAGTGATGGTGGCGCTGGAGCCAGGGAGGAAAGTGTGCTTTATTATTTTTTTTTTTCTAATATATATATACCAGTGCATATGGGGAAAAAATTGCCTTTCTCTGAGTACCCTTTTAAGTTTTGTCACAACAAGGGAGAACAGTTCCCTTATGGAATTGTAAAAGGTGAAATCCCTAAATGAATCTAAAATCTAGAAGCAGAAATCAATCAAAAAATAAAACTAAATTGATGATCCATAGCAGCCTGGAGATCCTAGTGAAAGCAGCACCCTCCTGGACACACAGACCTCACATCCAGAATGTATTACTGGGAGAGACATATGCTGTATATCAGCATTGTGAAAATACATGATAGAATGTAGATTGCAATCTATGAATTAAAGGTGTTTTCCAGGGGAAAACATTTTTCACAAGGCTTGGGGTAGATTAAAAATAATAAACAAGCTATACTCGCCTACCTTGGTCCCTTGCAGCTGACACGCCAGTGCTCCTGAATTTGCACTGGTTGTGGCTTCTTTCTGGTTCCTGGTTATGCTCTGTTAATGACTGACTGATGTGGCCAGTGATTTGCTAAGCGGGTTAGTTCCTGGGAGGTCATCATGTCACAGGAAACAGATAGAAGCAGTGACTAGTACATTTTATACCGTAGGGAGACCACTGATATATGTAAAAATAAGTCTTTCCTTACCATACGTCCATGGTCTTTAATATATAGGTGTCACAGGCTCTGGCTGCAACCTGGGCCGTGACTTCACTACTTCACCCAGTTGTCCCGTTCTGTCTCCCGTGGGTGGCAGCTGGCCTCCTGTTCTCTCCCTCATCACTCCACACTTGCTTCCTGCACATCGCTGTGTTTGGTAGCTCCTCCTAGGCGAACATCCTGCCTACGCAATGAAATTTAAAGGGCCAGTGCACCATTAATTGGTGCTGGCCACTGACCTTCTCTATTTAGGGCAGCCTCTTTCTCCTAGCTTCCTGCCAGATCTTTAGTGCCTCCAGCATATTGAGAAATCGTTCCTCTGCCTACCTTTTGCCATATTGTGTACAAGTCCTTCTACCTAGTTCCTGACTACATTTTGCTCGCCACCTGCCCATACCCTGCTGCCTGTTCCTTACTATAAGTCCGTCTCATGGATCAGTTCTTTGCTACACTTCAGCCACCTCCACAAGCCAGTCACGCTAGGGGTAGCGAGCTGGAGATCGCCTGCCGCTGCAATTCCGTCAGGCTCTGGTAAAAACAATCAGCCCCTTTGACTCTGCTCCCTGGTGCTGCTTATGTCATCACTTGAGCTGGCTGAGTGGATCCAATACCGCAGGTCATTACTGCAATGAGAGGCTGGGGCAGTCAGGTAGCAACACTGGAGCAGTATAATATTAGAAGATGAGTATGAGAACCTGTACACTGTTATGTTATATGCAGGTGACATATTATGTGTTTTATAATGCCCCAATAATGCATTCAATTCCACTGTTAAGTCTTTAGGAGTGATGAGTGACAAACATATATGCCAGGTTAGAAAAAGAATGATCCTTCTGTCTAATTTGAGTTTTCATCTATGCCAAACCAGCTAATTTAGTACTAGACACCAACACAAATTTATTTTAAGACATCACTTCAAAGGCCAGGAAGTCATCTCCCACTTTAATCTTCAAATTAGGTAGCACTTTTTGCAAGAAATATTTATTTTTATTCAGTTTTCTTAAATATTTCCAAATGAACTAAAACTGTTCATCCTCTGCCACTCTTGTGGTTAAAGGTCGTCCATACAGACCATTGCTGTTTCAGATGCAGAAACTCTTGGCAATGACTGGGGGGAAGATGTGTGAGCACACACTTTCCTGATGGATTTGAATGGTCAAGATTCTGGCAAAAAGAGAGGAATCATAACTGGTGGATGGCCTTTTTCATTATTGAATCCAGTTTGAGTCAGTGCAATTAATGCCTGCCACGTATGAGTACAGATTGTTTGTTTGATTAGCAAGAATGTATTATACTAGTTATATAAACCTATAGATTATATCTTAGAGAAAAAACTTTGGTTTTGTTGTTTTAAGATTTCTAAGCCTTCATTACAGTCGTTGTTATTATGATACAAGTCATGCAGACAGAAAAATTGTGTAGGCCAGGGGTCCTCAACTGGCGGACCGCGGTCCGAACCCGGACTGCGGAGGCCAGCTGTCCGGACCCCTGGTCAGACCTCCTGACCGCCCCGGATCCGGTCCGTCCCGGGGCGGTTAGGAGGTCCCGCTCCCCACCGCACTCCTCCCGCCCCATAGGTGTGCTGTCCTTAGATGTCAGTACGCCTGTGGGGCTGGGGGCAGTGTCGGTCCGGCCCCCGGCTGATACGCGCTCTCTGGGGATGTCCCGGGGATTCCCCAGCAGAGCGCGCACCACAGACCTCAGTGTACGCTGCCGGCCTGTCCTTCCCGGAAGTGCAGGCCGGCGGCGTACGCTGAGGTCACTGATGCGCGCTCTGCTGGGGAATCCCCGGGACATCCCTACAGAGCGCGTATCAGCCGGGGGCCGGACCGACGGGAAGAGAAGAAGACAGCCGCAGCGGGGAACGAGGTGCTAGGTGAGTTATTTTTGTTATTTTTTTTTTTTCTGTCTGGGGGGCGCACAGGTGGACTATATACTACAGGGGGGACCTCACAGGGGGCTATATAGTACTGAGGGGGCTATATACTACTGGGGGGAGCGCACAGGGGGTTATATAGTACAGGGGGGACCTCACAGGGGCTATATACTACAGGGGGAAAGCACAAGGGGGGCTATATACTACTGGGGGGGACCTCACAGGGGGCTATATACTACGGGGGGGAGAGCACAGGGGCGCTATATACTACTGGGGGGAGCTCACAGGGGGCTATATACTACAGGGGGACAGCGCACGGGGGGGCTATATACTACAGGGGGAGCTCACAGGGGGCTATATACTACAGGGGGGAGCTCACAGGGGGGCTATATACTACTTGGGGGGAGCTCACGGGGGCTATATACTACTGGGGGGAGCTCACAAGGGGCTATATACTACAGGGGGAGAGCACACGGGGGCTATATACTACTGGGGGGAGCTCACAGGGGGCTATATACTACTGGGGGACAGAGCACAGGGGGCTATATACTACAGGGGGAGAGCGCACAGGGGGGCTATATACTACTGGGGGGAGCTCACAGGGGGCTATATTCTACAGGGGGAGAGCGCACGGGGAGGCTATATACTACTAGGGGGAGCTCACAGGGGGCTATATACTACAGGGGGAGAGCGCACAGGGGGGCTATATACTACTGGGGGAGCAACAGGGGGCTATATACTACTGAGGGAGAGCGCACAGGGGGGGCTATACACTACTGGGGGAGCAACAGGGGGGCTATATACTACCAGGGCAGTCACCCCCTTTGTACCTAATATCAAAGGCCTGGTGAGAAAAAAATGCCAGTTTTCCCGCTAATAAGCAGCAATTCTGTATATAAATAGTTGAACGTTTGTGACAAAGTAGCAAAACACGTTTCCTACTGATGTTCAGCTCGGACCTTCACCTGACAATAGACCCCGGTAAGTGGACCTTCACTAAAAGTTGTTGAGTACCCCTGGTGTAGGCCCTTCACATGGCACAAAAACACTCTTACCCGTAATAGAATGGATTCCACAAAATCTCTTAAGATGTCTATGGTATCTGGCACCAAGGTGTTACCAGCAGAGGTCCTGTAACTTGTGGGGTCTTCCAGCACATCCCACACATGCTTAGTCAGATGTGGAGGCCCAGTTAACCCCCCTTAAACTCTTTGTCATGTTCCTCAAACCATTCCTGAACAATTAAGTCACTTTAAGGCTATGTTCACACAACGTTTTTGCCTCTCCGCTTAAAATGACATCCATCATTTTGAGGTTTAAATGACGGATGTCATTTTGCTGTTTGACCGTCCGTCAGTGCAGGAACAGCTGTTGGTAGATTGGTGTAGTTAATGCTGCGTTTACCCAGAACGATTATCGTGCGAATTTGCACGATAACGATCGAATTTGAACGATAATCGTACGTGTAAACGCAACGAACGATCAAACGACGAGCAAGAAATCGTTCATTTTGATCTTTCAACATGTTCTTAAATAGTCGTTGGTCGTTCGCAAAAAATTCGCAGATTGTTCAGTGTAAACAATCGTTCACCTATTTTACCTATGTGCGAGATAGGCTTAAGCGATCTCAAAACCAATTTTCTGTACGATATATATCGTTCCATTTAAATGCTGATCGTTATAAAAAAAAATCGTTACTTCGAAATCGTTAATTGTACAATCTGGCGAATTATCGCTCTGTGTAAACCCAGCATTAGGTGGACTAATTGCCCTTTGGGTGTGTCTTTAATTGCAAAGTCTATTGAATTTAATAGTAAAAACGGTGAAAGAACAGTGAAAAAAGAAAAACTGTGCGAACAACTAAAAAATAACGTCTGCTGTTTGCAAAAGAAGTCTGAAAATAATCGACATGTTCATTATTTTGATGTCCACGCAGACAACGTCCATTATTTAATACACTATGTGCTTTGGACGTGCGTCATCCTATTGACTTCAATTCATTGCATTGAGGTCAATGAAATTGTGGCAAAAACGGACGTCTTTTTAAATAGAAAAGGCTAATGCCTTTTCTCTTTTTTTGACGTTGCACATAGTCTAAACGTGTACTTTTTCTGTAACATGTATATAGGTGGTATGTGTCAAAATAACATTCTCAAGAATTCCAGC
The DNA here is from genome assembly GCF_027789765.1 of Dendropsophus ebraccatus. Taxonomy (NCBI): domain Eukaryota; kingdom Metazoa; phylum Chordata; class Amphibia; order Anura; family Hylidae; genus Dendropsophus; species Dendropsophus ebraccatus. The sequence goes on from NC_091459.1 coordinate 71,389,623, forward strand.
ACCCAAGGTTTCCCAGCAGAACATTGCCCAGGGCATCACACTGCTCCTGTCGGCTTGCCTTTTTTCTATTGCGTATCCTGGTGCGATCTTTTCTCAAGGTAAGCAATGCACACATGGTGTCTTCCACTTGATATAAAAGAAACTGCTGTCTTGCAGCTTTTTTATGTTTGCTCTCAGTGCCTTGGAAGAGCCCAGTACATCAGTAACCCCTTCCCCCCCACATACCATCTATACTAGTGTACTGTGTAAATCAGCAGTCCAGCACAGTAGAACCCAGTAGAAATCTATGTCATGGCTAAGGATGCATGTATGTTGAGAGGATGAGTATGTGTTGTGCTGTGATTCGAACAGAAAGATAGTAGCTATGTGAATTACAGGCAAACAGCCCAGCTCTGGCCCTGCACCCTGAGAATTAGAAATAGCTGTGCACCATGGGAGTGCCTCAGATGCTCAAATGTTTTTGCCCTTTAATTTAAAGGGGAGCTATTAGCAGGTTATACAAATCTAACCTGCTGATAGCCCCTTATAGCACCCTCGATGCTGAGGAGGAAGGTATGGGTGTTACCTTCCTCCTCTGGGCTGTTCCTGCGCTGTTAGTCATCTTTGTTCCACTGCACTGTTAGGAGCACTGACGCCATCTGCCTGCTCCTTTTAATTCTAATCAATGGAGGGGGTGGGCCGGATGACGTGGCAGTACTCCTAACAGTGCACCAGAGCAACAATTACTCCAACTAATAGTGGGGGATCAGGGCCGAGAAGAAACGTAACACACATACCTTCCTCCTCAGCATCCTGATGCAACAAAGGGCTATCAGCAGAATAGATTCATCTAACCTGCTGATAGTTCCCCTTTAAATGATCATTCCATTTATTGAAAATAAAAATGTATTCAAAACCCATATTACCCATGTGAACAAGACATTTCCCTGTCACAAACAGTACAGTATTTGTTTTCATTCTGTTTCCTATCCTTGTCTCATTTTTTGATATAAACCTTAGGTCTCATGTACATGCGTAAATTATGCTTTTCAGGGCACCATATGCCACAGGGACTCTCTGTACAGCCTTGGTTCATCAGCTGAGTTTAGATTTTTTTTTTTCAAATTGGTATAAATGGATTCGGCGTATTAAAATGTTTGCTTCAACTTCTGATATGATAACGCAATTGCATATTCTAAAACCAGTATAGAATAATAATAAATGTAAATTACGATCATGTGCATGTAATAGTATGATGATAAATTTTCTGTTGCACATATTTATGTGTATTTCCTCATTTGACAGTTTGAAAATGCATTGCAGTCCATTTCTATTTCTTTTAGGCAGGAAGCAGCTACTGTATATAACTGAGGACCTCCTATAACTAAACATTATGTAACTGACAGCCAGGCAATTAACATTTCATTAAAAAAGGGACAGATAACCGAGAGCGCTGCACCGAAGCAGGACTGTTCTGCAGTAACACAAATGTCTTCTCTGTAAAAGAAACAAAAAACTATCAAAATATGTTACTAGAAATTGAAGAGATTTGCAGCAGATTTTATAGCCAGTGCTGTGTATGAAGGGAAAAACAGGCAATTTAAATTCAGACTGGGTAGCTTCTCTAGGCTGAGCAGCTATTTTTAGATGCAGCTGTGGCTTAATTTAGAAACAGAACACTGAAGTTGTATATTTTCAGATTTTCAGGGCATTTTTTTCCTTTTTCCATACATGCACATAACAGTAAAATCTGATATATTTCTCTTGTATAAATTCCATATTGCAACATGATGGTAAATGTAAATGAGGACTTGCAATACCACTGATATTGCTTATGTGCTGCAAACATTTCTATATTCTTTTCTATTATTTAACCATTTTATGTGTGTACATACATATATAAAGCTGTCTCCTGTTTTCTTTAGCATAATTTACAATACAGTACTAGTAGTAAGGCTGATTGCATCTCTGCCTGTTGTTTGTTTGCCCAATTTTCACCCATGTATAGGGTGAAAATTAAAATACATTTAAAAGACATCTGTTTCAAAAGGTTCAGTGAGGAGCTAAGACCATAGATGGAAAATGTTACATGTTTCAGCTGATGTGGCAGGCATTGGGGTTCAGCCATCTTGGTCTCTCTTCAATCACTATAAAGATTTCCTAATGGTTGTCTACCTTTCTTATGAATCATTTGGTTTTGCAGAGAGATGGATGGAGCTAGTTAGCTTATTAGGCTGCAGGTGCTGGAGTTTAAACAGGTGAAGTCATTTGATTCTTAAGTGGGTTGGGTTCAGTTTCCATGTTACGTTTTGATGCAATACTCATTTATACTCGTTCTTTAGAGAAATATTGCCATAATGCCAAAGTGACTTGACCTGTAATTACAAATGAGGTGTTTTTTAAAGTCTTTAAAGGGAACCAATCAGCCTGTTTGGGCTGATATGGTTCCCTGGATCATTATATAAAGCACCTGGAGTGGCTGCGGCACGTACCGGCCACGGCCACAGCTGGTGCTTTATAACGGAGAAAATTACTTTTATTCCCCGACTCGTGACTAGATACGAGTGGGGAAGTAGTCAAGGTGGGCGGCTCCCCGCTCGTATCTAGTCACAGCGCTCTGCCTGTCAGCGCGCTCGGCGCGATGATTGACAGGCAGAGAGGCCAGTAACGGACCTCTCTGTCTGTCAATCATCTCCTCTGAGCGCGCTGACAGGCAGAGCACAGTGACTAGATACGAGCAGGGAGCCGCCCACCATGACTACTTCCCCGCTCGTATCTAGTCACGAGCCGGGGAATAAAAGTCATTTTCTCCGTTATAAAGCACCTGCTGCGGCCGTGGCCAGTACGTGCCGCGGCCGCTCCAGGTGCTTTATACAATGATCCAGGGAACCATATCAGCCCAAACCGGCTGATTGGTTCCCTTTAAAGGGGTTTCCAATAAAATTATATTTTACTATGCTGGCGAGGCTGCAGGGGAGATGTTAGATATACACTTACCTGTCCGCTCCACTGTCATTGCCGAGTCCGGTGCTCCCCGCTCTCCGCTGCCACCTGTGATTTTAAAACCTCTGGTGACACATTGCTCCCACCAGAAATGGAAGCTCAGTATAGATTTTTTTTTCCTATATATGCCTGTACAAGGGTTGATTGAAAATAATAAACTACACCTACCTCCTTGGCTCCTACTCTGTGAATGGTATCGCAGTGTTCTGTCCCTGCTGTGCGGCCTCTTTTGGGTCCTAGAGTCATGATATGTCAGGCTCACCTCTGTCGCTGATTAGCTGAGGGGGCGTGCAATGTCATGACCCAGTCTGTCAGAAGTCACTATCTCTAAATCCATCTCTTCCAAAGTCTTTACTAACACAGAACTGCCAATACTACTCCTAAATAAAAGTATTCTTTGTTACCAAATGCTTTATTTTACATCTGGTAACATTGAATTGCAGTTAACATTGTTTTGAGGGTTATTTAGTATAAGCTTAATCCTTCTCCATTTTTCCTAGATATTGGCTACCTCTAAAATTTTGGGGTAATTTTCCTCAATATTTTACATACAGTGGGGAAAAAAAGTATTTAGTCAGTCATCAATAGTGCAAGTTCCACCACTTAAAAAGATGATAGAGGCCTGTAATTGACACCATATGTAGACCTCAACTATGGGAGACAAAATGAGAAAACAAATCCAGAAAATGATTTTGTAAGAATTTATTTGCAAATTATGGTGGAAAATAAGCATTTGGTCAGTAACAAAATTTCATCTCAATACTTTGTGATATATCCTTTGTTGGCAATGGCAGAGGTCAAACATTTTCTGTAAGTTTTCACAAGGTTTGCACACACTGTTGTTGGTATGTTGGCCCTTTCCTCCATGCAGATCTCCTCTAGAGCAGTGATGTTTTGCGGCTGTCGCTTGGCAACACGGACTTTCAACTCCCTCCAAAGGTTTTCTATAGGGTTGAGATCTGGAGACTGGCTAGGCCACTCCAGGACCTTGAAATGCTTCTTACGAAGCCACTTCTTCGTTGCCCTGGCGGTGTGCTTTGGATCATTGTCATGTTGAAAGACCCAGCCACGTTTCATCTTCAATGCCCTTGCTGATGGAAGGAGGTTTGCACTCAAAATCTCACGATACATGGCCCCATTCATTCTTTCATGTACCCGGATCAGTTGTCCTGGCAGAAAAACAGCCCCAAAGCATGATGTTTCCACCCCCATGCTTTACAGTAGGTATGGTGTTTGATGGATGCAACTCAGTATTCTTTTTCCTCCAAACACGACAAGTTGTGTTTCTACCAAACAGTTCCACTTTGGTTTTATCAGACCATAGGACATTCTCCCAATACTCTTCTGGATCATCCAAATGCTCTCTAGCAAACTTCAGACGGGCCCGGACATGTACTGGCTTAAGCAGTGGGACACGTCTGGCACTGCAGGATCTGAGTCCCTGGCGGCGTAGTGTGTTACTGATGGTAGGCTTTGTTACATTGGTCCCAGCTCTCTGCAGTTCATTCACTAGGTCCCCCCGCGTGGTTCTGGGATTTTTGCTCACCGTCCTTGTGATCATTTTGACCCCACAGGGTGAGATTTTGCATGGAGCCCCATATCGAGGGAGATTATCAGTGGTCTTGTATGTCTTCCATTTTCTAATTATTGCTTCCACAGTTGATTTCTTCACTCCAAGCTGGTTGCCTATTGCAGATTCAGTCTTCCCAGCCTGGTTCAGGGCTACAATTTTGTTTCTGGTGTCCTTAGACAGCTCTTTGGTCTTTACCATAGTGGAGTTTGGAGTCTGACTGTTTGAGGGTGTGCACAGGTGTCTTTTTATACTGATAACAAGTTTAAACAGGTGCCATTACTACAGGTAATGAGTGGAGGAAAGAGGAGACTCTTAAAGAAGAAGTTACAGGTCTGTGAGAGCCAGAACTCTTGATTGTTTGTCGGTGACCAAATACTTATTTTCCACCATAATTTGCAAATAAATTCTTACAAAATCAGACAATGTGATTTGGGGGATTTGTTTTCTCATTTTGTCTCTTATAGTTGAGGTCTACCTATGATGTAAATTACAGACGCTTTTCTCATCTTATTAAGTGGGAGAACTTGCACTATGGGTGACTAAATACTTTTTTTCCCCACTGTAGCTATCATCAATCATGCATGGCAGACTTAATTTAATTTATTAGGGTCCTTTGTGCCTCAGTCATGATGTTCAGTTATTAACCAGAAAAAATAGGACTACACATTGTATTTTTTGTCCTGCATTTTTTATGGAATGTGAACAGGCACCAAGATAATATAAAATAAACAGGTAGACCTGAAGTAATGGAGGATCTACCCAGCTGTCTTCAGATGTTACTGTCTGATGTTGGCAGCAATTACGTTGATCTGATCTCTTGACCTGTTCCCCAACCCTCTGGCAAATGTATAAACTAGGGCCTACTGTATGAAATCCAGCAAGGGTGGTTTGATTTCTCTTGAATTCATAGTTACAGCTAGGCTCGCTCCAAACATCACTAAACATTTAATGCTCTAAAACAAAGAATTTACTTGATATAGTGTAATAGGGAACCTTTTTGTTAAAGCAGCTGCTGCTTTATATCTTGTTTAGTTGCCAAATCTCCATAAATGCAGGGTGCAGTGACATCACACTTCCTATGGCGCTAATTATCAGCTCCTAAGAATAGTATCACATATACACAGAATTGAATATAAAATGTGCTTTCTTCCTCTCAGCACAAGAGACCCAGCTTTGCTGACTCAAATCGAATAGATAAAATCCTACATTTTTGGATACTTAAATATCAAAGCAATATTTTGGTATAGTTTAAAACAAAAAAACAGCACACTTGGCAAATAGCATAGTGCACCACGCGGCCTGCATGCCTTGGGGTATTCTCCTGTCATTCTTCATATATGTTATTTTGTTTAGCCATGTTTGGCCTTTGAGCACAAAGTCATGAATATCCCATAAATACATGAATACTACTAAGAACACTATCAGTAAACATTTTGTCATATATAGGGCAGCTTCACCCATATCACATCGCAGCGGATTTTCTGCTCCATATCCCCAGCAGATCCGCTGCAGATTTGATTAAATAATTAAACACCACATCAAATCTGCTGCGGATCTGCAGCAGATTTGACGGTACGGATTTAAAGTGACTCTATCCACAATCTGATCCCCCAAACTGCTTGTACCTTCGGATAGCTGCTTTTAATCCAAGATCTGTCCTGGGGTCCGTTTGGCAGGTGATGCAGTTAATGTCATAAAAAACAACTTTTAAACCGGCAGCCCCGTGCCCTTTGGCCGTGGCTTACATTGTGTATGCATTAGGCTGGCACAACCTCTCTGACCCACCCTCCTCATCATTAGGAATGCTCCAGGCAGATTGCCTCCTATTCATCACCTGTGAGAGGATGGCACATGGCCTGGATCATTAAGGCACCTGCGTAGTTTTCACTGAAGAGGAATAGGAAAACTGGTGAAGAGGGTGGGGAGGAGGGACGGAGAGGTTGTGCCAGCCTAATGCATACACAAACTAAGCCACGGCCAAAGGGCACAAGGCTGCCAGTTAAAAAGTTGTTTTTTCTGACAATAACTGCAACACCTGCCGAACGGACCACAGGACTAATCTTGGATTAAAAGCAGCTATCTGAAGGTACAAGTGGTTTGGGGGGGGGGGGGTCAGAGTGTGGGTACAGAGTCACTTTAATGCTATGTTCATTCATTTAGCCAAGTCTGCTGCGGATCTGCTGCGGATCCGCAGCAGAAAATCCACTGCGATACGGTACGTGTAAAGCTACCCTAAGAGTGCCTTCACACCTATCAGATATGCAGCAGATTTCATGCTGTGGATATGCAGCGAGATCCACTGTGGATCCAGTGGCATTCATGCCTATGAGAGCACATACTCGCAGCGGGATTGACATCCCCGCTGTAAGTATGTAAGTTAAACAACCACCGCTCCATCTTCATCCTTAGGACTTAGTTCTGTATTTTGTGGTTGTACTGGTTGAGCAGTTGCTCAGTACTACAAGTACAACAGAATCGGCGCTATGGCAACGCGACCAGTGACGTCAGCATGCCCCACTCACTTGGGTGTACGTTGAACTTCGGGACGCCGCGCCATAGCATGCGATCATGTGACCAGCGGGGGAGGTGTCTATAGACCTACTATCCTCAGTCTAAGTATATAACGAGCAGGTCAACAGGGACTAGCACTACTCTGTGAACAAGCGGAATGTGAAACGTGCGTTAAAGGGGGCAGCAGGCAGCTTACATCAGATACTTTCTTTTAGCTCCTATGGTTTGAACTATCAATGTAACTTAGAATTGCTTTTAATACTTACTGTAGCACTTTGTTCAACCGGGACTTGTGCAATGGCAGGCATATAGCGATTACTATGCATGAGCACTTGAGCCAATGCAATGTTGCAGGGATCGATTGGGGTTTAATTTTGGTATCCCCATATAGGCAGCCAGTGCATTATATCACTCTACACAGGTAGATTTTTCTGATTTATTATTCTTATTGTTCATCCTGTACCTCTTGTACTCTTGTGTGCATAATTTTACTCCATTGTGTGATTTTAATTTGAATTAATATCAATAAAGTGACTTATATTGTTTATTAATAATAATAATAATAATAATAATAATTTTTTATTTATATAGCGCCAACAGATTCTGCAGCATTTTACAATTCTGGGGGTACATAGACAGAAATCAGACATTACAGAGATATACATATAGTTATCCATACAAGAGGAGTGAGGTCCCTGCTCGCATGCATGAGCTTACAGTACAGTAGTGGCCTTTTTTGTTTAGGATATTGTTGATGGTGACCTGGGGCAGGTCAGGTGGTCTTTATAGGAAATATATATATATATATTCCAGAATGCATTGCTTTCCCTCAGCTGTTTATCACAGTCCTCCGCCCTGATACTCTCTTTACAAAGCTGTTGCAGAACATCTAGGACTCAGAGACTGCAGGGAGCATGAAGGAATGAGCAGGGCAGATGTGGGCACATACATGCATGACTCTCTGTCCGGGGAGAGAGGGGTTACAGCTATGGAGAGATTACCTCCACAGTCCTGTCCCCTGATGCAAGCCCCAGCCTGCAGTGGATCTGCTATGGTTTAGAAGGTGAGGGAGACTTTCTGGGTCAGACTACAGTGCTGTAGACCCCGCTATGCAGACCATGCCCCTCCCCCACTCGCACTCCCACTCAGTACAGGGAGCTCTTAAACCAAAGCAATGCTCTTAAACCAAGTCACAATTTTGAAAAACTGTGAGCTCTTAAACCAAAATGCTCTTAAACCAAGTTACTCTTAAACCAAGGTACCACTGTGATAATGGCTAATAACAGAGTACAATAATGAGCAAGTGCTGTATACACCCAGCAAGGTCAAGACCATTACAAAAACCTTCCTAGAAATCCAATAGGGGGGACACGCTGGTCTTACATAACGCCCCCCCCCCCCCCCTCCATGCCTGACACTGGATATACATCTCTCAGTAAATCCCATACATCTAAGACCACATGGAATTCTACACCAGCTTCAGAGCTTTGTAGATTTTCACCATTATTTATACCTGCTAGAAAGCGTAAATCATAATAAATCACGTGCGGTAGGAGACCATGCCTCCTCTTTGCCTTGCCATGCAAGGGCAAACGCTTTGCACAAAAAAATCTGCACCTTTTTCCAAATGTATAACGGGTGCAGATTTCCTAAATTTTCCCCAATATACTTATGTGCCAAATTTGGGTGCAAATGATGCAATCATTTGGATGCCTATAAATGACAGACCAGAGGACAACAATGAGTGATTGCTACATGCGTCCAGCAAGGTCAGTACCTTTATGAAAACCTTCCTGAACATCCAGTGTACTACATGCCAAATTTGGAGTGAAATGTTTCAGGCATTTAGATGCCTATAACCGACAGACTGTGATAATGGCTGATAATTAGAGATGAGCGAACCTCAAGCATGCTCGAGTCGATCCGAACCCGAACTTTCGGCATTTGATTACCGGTGGTTGCTGAACTTGGATAAAGCCCTAAGGCTATGTGGAAATCATAGATATAGTCATTGGCTGTATCCATGTTTTCCAGACAACCTTAGAGTTTTATCCAAGTTCAGCAGCCCCAGCTAATCAAATACCGAACGTTCGGGTTCGGATCGACTCGAACCTGAACCCATTTGCTCATCTCTCCTGATAATGGACAACAAATTTGGGGCTAAGGGTGTATTCACATGTACAGGATCTGCAGCAGATTTGATGTTGTGTTCAGTTATTTACATCAAATCCGCTGCAATACAGTGTGTGAAGCTATCCTAAAGGGGTAACATTATTATAATAATATAATAATAATCTCTTTGGCAACAAGTTGGAGCTCAGCTTTCATTTCTCACAGTGCTCTGGTTAAAAAAAAAGTTGAGCTCTGAGTGTTTGATATGGGCAACAAATAGAATCATCTTATAAGGCCCCTATTACATGGACCACTCCCCGTCTTCTCTCCTGTTCTCTGCAGCTTCCCGGTCCAGGCGGCAGCAGCAGCGTCTGAGCATCCTGTCAGTTGACAGGCCGCTCAGCCAATCACAGGCTGCGGTGTTTAGGTCGTATGATTGACTGAGTGGCCTGTCAGCTGATGTAGAACAATGGCGAGTAAGTGCTTGTTATATCTGGCAAGATCAGCATTTTTAGATAACCCTTCATGGACACTCAGTGCACCTACTGTACTGTTAAAGCGTTCAGACACCTATAGAAGATTGACATACAGACATTTTCTGTATAATATAGAAAGGATAGCCCACAATTTTTCAGTCTGTTTATTGATTAAGGTTCTTTTAAGACTTTTTTTTAAACATTCCTCATTTAGTTTTCAATAATAGCAGACACAGGAAAGGAAAGGGTTAACCCTTTGAGAACCAAGCCCAAAATAACCCAGTGGACCGCGCCAATTTTCATTTTTGTGCTTTTGTTTTTTTCCTCCTCCCCTTTTAAGAGGTATAGCACTTTCATTTTTCTATCTAAAGGGCCATGTAAGGGCTTGTTTTTTTCAGGAATAGGTGTACTTTGTAATGACGTCTTGTATGACAGAACCCCCAAAATATAATTTATGAAAATATAAATTGTTTTAATAATTTTTAAATATATAATGTACAAAAAAAATCAGTAATCCTGGCGCTTTTTTCCCTCTTTTCCTTTACGCCATTCGCAATGTCAGTTATTATATTTTAATAGATCGGACAATTATGCACATCACGGTATATAATATGTTCATTTGTTCATTTATTTTTATATGTTTTGTTTATATAATGGGGTAGGGGGTGATTTTAATTTTTATTGGGGGAGGGGCTTTTACGTATTTTGAAAAACATTTTTACTTTTTTTTTATTTTTTTTATTACATTTTAAGTCCCCCCAGGGGACTTTTTCATGCAATCATTAGATTGCATACACTGATCATTGGTATGCCATAGGCATAGCATTGATCAGTGTTATAGGCGCTTTGCTGATTGAGCCTGCCTGTGGCAGACTCAATGAGCAGAGCACCGATCGGACCGCACAGAGGAAGGTAAGAGACCTCTGGCGGTCCAACAGAGCGATCAGGACCCCCGCAGTCACACTGCAGGGTTCCCAATCGGTAAGTGACAGGAGCTGCTCCCTGTCACTTACACTTAAACGCCGCTTAAACAATGTACCTGTATGTTCACTGTCGTCTGGCAACAGGCGGCCAGGGCATAAGGGTACATCCTAGGTATTCTAGGGGTTAAGCACATAAGAAGTTTATAACTGTAAACTATATTGTATGTCCCGCGTTATAATTTTGTACAGAATTTCTTGAGTGGTAATAGAGGTTAAGAACCCTTTATGAATGGGAGAGTATCATTTTGACATCTTAGGGGGGGGTCAAGAAACAGTCTCTTTTAGGGTTAACAGTGTGTGGATCAGTGTATGTGGCTTAAGGCAGACAGGGATATCTGCTATTTTAGTGGTCATATGGACTGTATGCCAGAAAGAATCAGAAAGCGACCTCTATGAAGGTATTGTTTCAAGTAGCAGAGAGGTATATAAGGAAAAGGCGAAGGGGAGAAGGAGTATTTTTTATTCACATCCAAAGGGTGGCTTTTGGAATTGGACTAAGAGAGTTTGGGATATTCGTGTCTAGATAAGCCCAAAATAAGTATTTGTAATATGAGGGGATTGTTGCCTGTTGCTCTGACCTGCAGAGAGGCGTTGTTCACATTAACCAGTGAGATGGCCCTACATAGGTGTAGTTTCTCTGTTGCGAAACTACAATTCCCATCATACCTGGACAGCCAAAGCTTAAGCTCCAGTAGTAAGCTCCACAGCAAAAGCTCATCCCGTAAAAAATGTCCTTTATTTTAATCCACAGATAAAATCATGAGCCCACAGGTACAAAAAGCTGCAACTCGTTTTGATGCGTCAGACGTCTTTATCACTGCATATAAACATTCTGAAAAATTCAGCCTTAAATACAAAAAGTAGAAAATTAAACTCTGCTTAGCTGCTTCCACATCCAGTGGTATATAATGAATCACATTGATGCAGCTCTATGATCCACCCTCATCAAAGATAATATCTACCACAGGTAAGGCAACAGGCAGTGCTACCTAGTGGTATGGAGGATAGTAACCGGCAAATTACTACAAAGGATAAATACGTATACATGAGATCAGATTTGTAATTGAAACCTTTTGGGAATCTGGAACAAAGATTTAATATCCAAAATGCTTCCCCATTAAGTACCTCATGTTCCCAATTTCCTTTACTAATATTCATATGTACTTTCTCTATTCCATAAAATGTAAAATATTCTGTGCTTCCATCATGTATTTCTACAAAATTATGTGCTGCTCCAGACATATACTAACTTTTTCTTTCTATATCTTATCGAAGAAGGAGTAAGTATACAGCACTATTATGCACAACACCTTTAGGCCGGGTTCACACTACGTGAGACCCCAACCAATCTGTGACCCAGCTGTGTAACAGAATGGCCGGCGTCAGTGAAAATCATCCCAGCTGGTAGTGCAGTACCGGCCAGATGAACTTCAGTTCTACTGAATTGGGATGCGGGCGCATCACCATAGCCCACCCCATTAATCACGGCCATTGTTGTTACAATGGCTGTGATTAATACAAATTTTATGTTTTGTGAACATAACATAACATGAAAAGCAGAGCTGTTATTGGTTGCTATGGACACTACCAAATTTGGTTTCAGGCCCTGGGCCTGTGATGCTGTAGTACATGACTCTGCTTGTCTTCATACACACTCTCTCTGCCTTTTAATTCAGTCATTTGTTTTATATATTGATTATGCAACAATTTCTGACATTTCTTAGCAGGCGTTTCTTCTGTGACTTGTCTGTGAAAACTGTATTGAAACCTAAGGGCCCTATTGAACTGGGCGATAATCTGCAGAATCATGCCGTGTAATACAGACAAAGATCAGCTGATGACAACGATCATCAGTTAAACGTGTCTTTTGGGCCTGTGTAAAAATCAGCCACCGACTGTAACCCCACTAGTGATGGCGTAAGCCGCACCAGGGAACTGAGTCTAAGGAAATGCTGGTCTTCACCAGTGCCCACCACAAGGACCCCCAGGTTGCTACCCCTGGCTTGGCTTGCTAGTAGCGGGCAAGGTGCAGCTGGGAACAGGAAGGCAAGCAGGCTGGAACACAGCAGGACTCATGGCTGGAACAGAAATAGCAGTCACAGGCAGGAACCACAGATAGCTGGAACCAGAAACAGCAGGAACCACAGGCGAGCTAGTACCACACACTTATGGGAAGCATGCAGAGGCAATAAAAGAGGAGTCAGAGAGGTACGGGAATTTATAGGAAACTGCCAGGGTGCATTAACCAATCAGGGGTGGACTGTTACTTTAAATCTATAAGAGCTGGAGCGCATCCGCCCTAAGAGGTGGGGACACGTTCACCGGCCACAGCAGGAAGGACCAGGAGCAAGGAAATGTGAGGAGCTTGGAGGGACTGAAATAATGGCAGTTCCGGGCCCCTGAACGTGGGCTCTTTAGCAGTCAACCAGCAGGGAGAGCGGGTGCGGTGCTGGCCTAGAGCACGGACACTGCCGCAGCCCTAACAATCGCTATATGCAGGGCCGGATTAAGGTTGGTGGAGGCTCCGGGCGACAATTTTGTTGAAGGCCCCCCACTCCTCCCCCCCAAAAAAAATAAAACTATACTGTGATCTATATAGATGGCTGCTTACTGTAGACCATTTAGCACAGACCCCTACTCGCTCCTGGCTGTATGGCTCAGCATCCTCCTCTGTTGTGCACGTGATGGTCGCTAGAGACTGCAGTGCAGAGGAAGATGCAAAGCCCTAGAGATGGGAGCAGGGAGGGCTGAGTACTCACAGCTCTGTGTTCTCACATTGTGTTTGTGTTAATAAGAACCCAGCACTTTCTGTGTGTTCTTACCCACTGTGTTAGGGCCATATTACATGGCCTGATATCCTGGGTAAGTAGTGCCGTTTTGCTAGATGGCGCTTGCTTACAGAGCCTATTGGTCGCACATCACTATTAAAGATAGCACTGCACGGCCGGTGCCAATGTTTTTTGAACATGTGGAAAGACATTGATCAGTTAATGGGGGGGATTTTGCTAGGGAGATGCAGTGTGGGTATTATGGCTTAAAACAATATTGCCTGACCTTTTTTTTTTTTTTTTTAACTCTGCGCCCCTACCGAATAATTTTACAAAAAATACAAAAATGTCATTCAGTGACTCACAGGCAGGGCCGGATTAAGGTTGGTGAAAGCCCGCCACTCCCCCCCCCCCCCCCAAAAAAAAAAAGAAAAAGAAAACAATATTGCGATCTATACAGATGTCAGCTTTCTGTAGGCGACTTAGCACAGACCCCTCCTCGCTCCTGGCTGTGTGGCTCAGAATCCTCCTCTATTGTGCACGTGATGGTCACTAAAGGCTGCAGTGCAGAGGAAGATGCCAGGCCCTAGAGACAGGAGCGGGAAGGGGTGGGTTCTCACATTGTTTTTGTGTTAATAACGCAATGTGAGAACCCAGCACTTTCTGTGCGCTCTTAGCCACTGTGTTAGTGCCATATTACATGGCCTGATACCCTGGGTAAGTAGCGCCGTTCTGCTAGATTGGCGCTCGCTTACAGAGCCTATGATAAGGCTCGATCAGCCATCAGTCGCACATCACTATTAAACGCAGCAATGCACGGCCGGTGGCTAATGATTTTTGAACATGTGGAAAGACATTGATCAGTTAATGGGGGGGATTTTGCTAGGTAGAAGCAGTGTGGGTATTGTGGCTTAGAGCAATATAGCCTAACCCTTTTTTTTTTTTTTTTTTAAACTCGGGGCACCCCTACCGAATAATTTTCTAAAAAATACAAAAGAAATGTCATCCAGTGACTCACGTCTTCTTTGATCTGAGGCGTCACTTTCCGTTTCCTCTCCATCTGGCCCAGGCCTCCATGACGACTTCTTGACCTGCCAGACAAACAACTCAGGCTTTGCACTTTTACAACAACTTCCTTCCCTTTTTCCAACCCATAAGGTCCCAAACAGAAGTAATTCCACTTTTTAGTGTGATTTCCAGTACAGTGAGTGGGTATGTGGGTTACCCCCCTGTATGTCCCCTGCTGTGCCCCAAATAGTTATAAAGTCCCTATGTCCCTATATAGTAATAATGTCCCCTGCTATGTCCGCATATAGTAATAATGTCTCTGCTGTATACCCTATATAGTAATAATGCTTTCTGCTGTGCCTCCATATAGTTATAATGCCTCCTGCTGTGTCCCCATATAGTACTATTGCCCCCTGTGGTGCCCTCCACATAGTAATAATACCCCGTGCTGTGCCTCTATATAGTAATAATGTCCCCTGCTGTGCCCTCCATATAGTAATGTCCCCTGCTGTGCCCCCATATAGTAATAATGCCCCTGGTGACTGCAGTCAACCCATAGTGGTGTCCTGGTAGCTGAAATTACCCTCCCCCCATCCCCAGTGGTATCCTGGTAGCTGTATTCCCCCCCCCCCCCCCCCATCCCCAGTGGTGTCCTGGTTGCTGTAGCCCCCCCAGTGATATGTTGGTAGCTCTAGTTAACCCCCCATCCCCGTGGTGTCCTGGTAGCTGTAATTACCCCCCCCCCCCATCCTCAGTGGTGTCCTGGTAGCTGTAATTACCCCCCCCCCCCCCCCCAATCCCCAGTGGTGTCCTGGTAGCTGTAATTACCCTCCTCCCCCATCCCCAGTGGTGTCCTGGTAGCTGTAATTAGCCTCCCCCATCCCCAGTGGTGTCCTGGTAGCTGGGGGCACAGGGGGAGCAGCTAGGGTGACAGGGAGGAGGGGGAGAAGCTGCGGGACAGGGGGAGCAGCTGTGGTGACAGGGGAGAAGCTGGGGTACCTGGGATGATAGGGGCAGTGGGAGAAGCAGGGGGGCAGGGAGAGAAGCTGGGGGGGGGGCATGGAAAGAAGCTGGGAGAGGCTGGGAGAGAAGCTAGGGGGCAGGAAGGGAAGCTGGAGGAGGGCAGAGAGAGACGGTGGGGGGGCAGGGATTGAAGCTGGGGGGCAGGGGGATCGGCCGAGGGGCAGGCTGGGCAGGGAGAGAAGCTGGGGGTGGGGCAGGGAGAGAAGCTGGGGGACAGGGAGAGAAGCTGGGGGGACAGGGAGAGAAGCTGTGGAGGGGGCAGGGATTGAAGCTGGGGGAAGGGGGATCGGCCGAATGGCTGGGAGAGAAGCTGAGGGGGACAGGGAGAGAAGCTGGGGGGCAGGGGGATCGGCTGAGGGGCAGGCTGGGCAGGGAGAGAAGCTGGGGGGGCAGGGAGAGAAGCTGGGGGGCAGGGGGATTGGCCGAGGGGCTGGAGGGCCTCCCTCCCAGTGGCGTCCTGGTAGCTGTAGTCCCACCCACCCAGTGGTGCCCTGGTAGCTGTAGTTCACTTCCAGCCCCCCACCCCCCCTTTCCCCCAGTGGTGACCCAGTGATGGTGGTAAAAAAAAACAAAAACAAACAAACACCCCATTCACCTTTCCTGGCTCCAGCACTAGCCAGGTCCTCTGCCATCTCCTGCAGCACACGTCTTCTCTGGCAGGTGGCGCACGATGAAATTACCTCATCACGCGCGGCCTGTCTGAGAGAAAAGACGTGCACCGCTCTGCCTAACAGGAGCTGTCAGCCCCCCCCCCCCCATGTCTAGCGGTCACTGGACACAGAGAGCGCTGTGTATGCTGGCCGAATCAGGCCTATGACATCCCCTGACACAGCCCGCGCACACAGCGCTCTCCTGTGTCCCGTGGCCGCTAGACGAAGGAGAGCGCGGTGCCTGATAGCTCCTGTGAGAGAGGGCCCAGGATGGAGTTTCCCCACCCTGCTAGATGCACCAGCCTGAACCCGGAACCCTGCTTCTGGGTTCGGGCTAGTAGGGGCCCCTTCGTGGTGGGGGCCCGGGGCACGTGCCCCTGGTGCCCTCCCTTTATTCCGGCCCTGGCTACATGTAATAGCGATGTGCAGCATTCGACTAATGAATGTGTTAAAAGAAATAATAAACTTTATACATGTCCATGCTCCTCTGTGTTTTTCATGCTTCTGCCCACTTGCCGCTGCCACTGAAGCTTCGACATCGGCCTTTGAAGTTCCAGCAGTGGTAAGTGGGCAGAAGCAGGAAGAACATAGGGGAAAAGCAACATATATACTTTATTATTTACTAAATATACAGCAAGCGCTTTAGGGATATTGCTAACAGTTTGTGTAGATCTTGCTGCACAATTATCGAGCTGTGTAATAGGCTCAGTAAGCGAGCGCGGATCGGCACTCACATCTGGAATATTGGTTTGTGTAATATGGTCCTTACTGTAGAGTTAGTGATCACCTTATTGTCACAGTGTTGCTATGCAGTGCCTCCTGCCACCGTAAGTGCATACAATTATAAAAAAAATGCAAAGGCTATTCCATCCAGAGACATGAGGAATGGGTAGATCTGAATACAAAGAAAACATTTTTCTTTTGTTTCATTACACAAAAAAAATAAAAATAAATCATGGGAACCACATTGTTGTGTACATAGCCCTAAAGAGATCCATATAAACATATTATCAGGCAGATTTGATTTTTGGTTGTTTTTATGATACTTATCCAAATATACTCAAAAAGATTTTAATTCTATTTTTTTATTTTACTTGGAGACGGTCCATTGTGGTTGTTATTTTACTGGTTGTAATTACCGATTGTGTATATATAAGGAACATGATGTACTACTTTACATCAGTACATCCACTCATACTTCTGAAGCCAGGTTTAGTAGGTTCCTTCCATACAGTGAACTATCATTCGAAAATAATTCAAAGCAGAGAAGAGGGGGAAACGTCTTCAGTAAAGCAACATGTCATTGTGCTGACACAGTTCTACTGTCAGAACTAAGGTACCTGGAGGAAAACAATCTTTTTCAGCAGCACATAGAAGATGAATGAAGAGATTTGAAGATATCATACTTCTTGCTGAATTCGTCATACTACGCACTTCTAAAGCAGACAGTTCTTTTCTTTAGGTCAAGTCATAAGACACAATGGTCTACATTTATGCACACACAGATAAATGAAAAACCTTCCTCTACCCAAGAGAGGCTATAGGTCAAAGTTCACAAGAATAAAAAAAAAATAAAAGATGTTATCTCATTGGCTGGCATCTCAATGTCAATACCTGGAATGACATTGCATTATAAGAACTGTTAGGGGGCATTTAGATCCCGTTTTGGCTGTAGGCAACAGGTAAACATCAGAATACCATGAAAAAGGTACTCCACTAATACTGCGGTGACCTACACTAAAAATAGTAAAAATAGTGTAGTCAGCAAGATACAGCCACCTGTAGCCACCCACAAGCCATATCCACACGTTGGATGAATATCTTTAATCTAAGAATTTCTATATTTACACTGTAGTATTTGACCTCCATCAGCTCTTGGTGAGTAGGAGGTTTTTCATTTTCTGTACAACAATAGACCAGAATCCTTTGGGGACAGACAGATCTGTTCATGAGACACAGCATAGGGGACAAGAGATTGCAGGGGGTCTGACCTCCCTATCCCCCCCTCAGCTTCTTTGTTATGAATACGGTTATGGCACATGACCCACAGCTCTTTTCATTCCTATGGAGCCGCTCGAACGAGCCAAGTGCTGTACTCAATTTTCTCCTCTGGCCCCATAGAGAATGAATGTTAGTTTTGCCTGGATGACCTCTTTGAAGTGACTCTGTACCTGTAATCTTACCCCCCAAAACCGATTTGTACCTTTGGATAGCTGCTTTTAATCCAAGATCTGTCCTGGGGTCCGTTTGGCAGGTGATGCAGTTATTGTGTTAAAAAACAACTTTTAAACTTGCAGCCCTGTGCCCAAAGGGAGTATCTGTGCCCTAACTTTGCACCACCCCTCCGTCCCTCCTCCCCACCCTCTTCATCATTAGGAATGCCACTGGAACATTTTCTCCATGCTGAACATTGCACAGGTGCTTAAAGATCCAGCCCATGTGTCGGGCTAACACAGGTGATGAATAGGAGGCAATCTGCCTGGAGCATTGCTTAAGATGAGGAGGGCCAGAGAGGGTATGCCAGCCTAATGCATAAGCAATCTAGGCCACGCCCGGAATGTTTGACATTATATTTCTTTAATCTCGGATACCTTTACTCTGAGATGGGTATCATGTTTCAGAAAGGATAAGGACCAGCACACTGCAAATATTTTTCACAAGCCTCTGATTGTCTTCTTCAAAATCTACTGCCTTGATGGGAGCAGTACCACTCTTTTTCTATTTCGCTTTAGCGGTTCTACTCTCATCATAGTTCAAGCCACCAATGAAACTTATCTTAATGTATTAGCGTAGGGCCACATTGTGTTTTTGCCATCCATTTAAAGTATTTGTTTATTGGAAAAAATTGATCAAAAGATAATTTTTTTAACGTAGAAACATAGAAGATTGTTGGCAGAAAAAGACCACTTGGTCTATCTAGTCTGGCCGTTAGCATATACTTTCCTATTATTTAGGATAGATACAGTTAGGGCCAGAAATATTTGGACAGTGACACAAGTTTTGTTATTTTAGCTGTTTACAAAAACATGTTCAGAAATACAATTATATATATAATATGGGCTGAAAGTGCACACTCCCAGCTGCAATGTGAGAGTTTCCACATCCAAATCGGAAAAAGGGTTTAGGAATCATAGCTCTGTAATGCATAGCCTCCTCTTTTTCAAGGGACCAAAAGTAATTGGACAATGGACTCTAATGCTGGGTTTACACGGAGCGATAATTCGCCCAATCGTACGATTAACGATTTCTAAGTAACGATTTTTCTTTTATAATGATCAGCGTTTAGATGGAACGATATATCGTACAGAAAATTTGTTTTCCGATCATTTTGCGATCGCTTAAGCCTATTCCACACATAGGAAAAATCAGTGAACGACTGTTTACACGGAACGATCGGCAAATTTTTTGCGAACGACGAACAATGATTTAAGAACCTGTTAAAAGATCAAAATGAATGATTTCTCGCTCGTCGTACGATCGTTCGCTGCGTTTACACGTACGATTATCATTCGAATTTGATCGTTATCGTGCAAATTCGCACGATAATCGTTCCGTGTAAACCCAGCATAAGGGCTGCAATTAACTCTGAAGGCGTCTCCCTTGTTACCCTGTAATCAATGAAGTAGTTAAAAGGTCTGGGGTTGATTCCAGGTGTGTGGTTTTGCATTTGGAAGCTGTTGCTGTGACCAGACAACATGCGGTCAAAGGAACTCTCGATTGAGGTGAAGCAAAACATCCTGGAACTCAAAAAGGCCTGGGCGTCCACGGAAGACAACAGTGGTGGATGATCGCCGCATACTTTCTTTGGTGAAGAAGAACCCATTCACAACATCAACTGAAGTCCAGAACACTCTCAGGGAAGTAGGTGTATCTGTCTCTAAGTCAACAGTAAAGAGAAGACTCCATGAAAGTAAATACAAAGGGGGAGATTTATCAAAGGGTGTAAAAGTTAGACTGGTGTAAACTGTCCACAGCAACCAATCACAGCTCAGCTTTCCTTTCAGCACTGCCTAAAGTTGAGCTGTGATTGGTTGCTGTGGGCAGTTTACACCAGTCTAACTTTTACACCCTTTGATAAATCTCCCCCAAAGGGTTCACATCTAGATGCAAACCATTCATCAATTCCAAAAATAGACAGGCCAGAGTTAAATTTTCCGAAAAACACCTCAAGAAGCCAGCTCAGTTCTGGAAAAGTATTCTATGGACAGATGAGACAAAGATCAACCTGTACCAGAATGATTGGAAGAAAAAAGTTTGGAGAAGAAAGGGAACGGCACATGATCCAAGGCACACCACGTCCTCTGTAAAACATGGTGGAGGCAACGTGATGGCATGGGCATGCATGGCTTTCAATGGCACTGGGTCACTTGTGTTTATTGATGACATAACAGCAGACAAGAGTAGCCGGATGAATTCTGAAGTGTACCGGGATATACTTTCAGCCCAGATTAAGCCAAATGCTGCAAAGTTGATCGGACTGCGCTTCATAGTACAGATGGACAATGACCCCAAGCATACAGCCAAAGCTACCCAGGAGTTCATGAGTGCAAAAAAGTGGAACATTCTGCAGTGGCCAAGTCAATCACCAGATCTTAACCCAATTGAGCATGCATTTCACTTGCTCAAATCCAGACTAAAGACGGAAAGACCCACAAACAAGCAAGACCTGAAGGCTGCGGCTGTAAAGGCCTGGCAAAGGATTAAGAAGGAGGAAACCCAGCGTTTGGTGAGGTCCATGGGTTCCAGACTTAAGGCAGTGATTGCCTCCAAAGGATTCGCAACAAAATATTGAAAAAATATATATTTTGTTTGGGTTATGTTTATTTGTCCAATTACTTTTGAGCTCCTAAAATGTGGAGTGTTTACAAAGAAATGTGTACAATTCCTACATGTTCTATCAGATATTTTTGTTCAACCCTTCAAATTAAACGTTACAATCTGCACTTGAATTCTGTTGTAGAGGTTTCATTTCAAATCCAATGCAGTGGCATGCAGAGCCCAACTTGTGAAAATTGTGTCACTGTCCAAATATTTCTGTCCCTAACTGTATATGTTTATCCCAGGCATGTTTAGGCTATGTTCCCATTACGTACTAACAACGGACATTCTTTAGTGAACGGCCACTGTTTAACGTTAAACTATGGGCATTGTTGTAAAAGCCTAGCCAGAATTAAAGGGGTACTCCAGCGGGGGGGGGGGGTACCCCTTGGAAATCCACGGCCGTGAGTTTCAACTTTTCCGTCCTCAAACAATGGTCTTGTTCATTTTTCACGGCGCCGTACACGATCCGGCCGTAAGCTCATACGTAGTGTGAATTGTGCGGGCGTATATCGTATACTTTCAAGCGAACGCATCAACCTCAAAACTATGTATATTCGCGGTTCGCACTACGGCCGGAAACATACGCAGTGTGAACATAGCCTAAAAGTGCATCTGGTAAACAGAGTGCAAAAATGCAGTGTGAACATGTTAAATTCCTGTTAAAAAGGGAGTGATGTTTGTGTGCCCCATAAATCACCCGGCCCTGGGCACCATACCTGACAGGAGTATGACAGTATTGTTGAAGGGTAGATTCACACGTACCGGATTTGCAGTGGATTTCACACTGCAAGCGAATCCATGTAGTGTGAAGTTGAATAGAGTTACATACCCGCAGCTGAATTTTCATTCTGCTGCCAGTATGTAACCTGGCCCCTCCCCCCCCACCCCCAGGGCAGTTTTAATACATTGGTGGGCCCAGTGCACAGCCCTCAAGAGTGCCCCCCCCCCCCTTCCCTTTTGCCTTTTGGCACATTGTATAATGTACTGAATTTGCCCCCACACTGTATCAAGAGCCCCAATACATACAGTAGTTACCTTATAACACTATTTCCACCATACAGTGATTACATATTACATAAAAACTGCACTAAACAAAACAGAAAGACATCACAAATGATACCATTACATAATACCGCCACATCATGACCCCTAACACTACAACCCTATAACAGAGTGCAGTTACATCCAGTGACTCACCGGGGGCGTCTTCTCCGATCAGAGTCTGTCACCTTTTCTTTTTCTCTCCATCCAGCCTGGGCCACCTTGAAGTCTTCTCCTGGCTGTGAATCTTCTCTCCAGAATCTGCCAGACAAATATTTTAGGCTCCAACACATACAGTAGTTAGGTCCCTTGTACCCCTATACAGTAGTTACACCCCTCTGTACCCCTACATAGTTACACCCCTCTGTGCCTCCATAGTTTTAAGGTGTCCCTGTAGTATATAGCCCCTCATGTGCTCCTCCAGTTATATACAGCCCTCCTGTGCGTTCCTCCATTAGTATATAGCCCCCCTGTGCTCTCCCCCAATAGTATACAGCCCCCCATGTGCTCTCCCCAATAGTTTATAGCCCCCCTGTGCTCTCCAATAGTATATAGCCCCCCTGTGCTCTCTCACAATAGTATATAGCCCCCCTGTGCTCTCCCACAATAGTATATAGCCTCCCTGTGCTTTCCCCCAATAGTATATAGCCCCCCTGTGCTCTCCCCAATAGTATAACCCCCCCTGTGCTCTCCCCAATAGTATATAGCCCCCCTGTGCTCTCCCCCCAATAGTATATAGCCCCCCTGTGCTCTCCCCCCAATAGTATATAGCCCCCCTGTGCTCTCCCCCCAATAGTATATAGCCCCCCGTTGCTCTCCCCAATAGTATATAGCCCCCCTGTGCTCCCCATAGTATATAGCTCCCCTGTGCTCCCCCATAGTATATAGCTCCCCTGTGCTCCCCAATAGTATATAGCTCCCCTGTGCTCCCCAATAGTATTTAGCCCCCCTGTGCTCCCCCATAGTATATAGCCCCCTGTGCTCCCCAATAGTATATAGCCCCCTGTGCTCCCCCATAGTATATAGCGCCCTGTGCTCCCCCATAGTATATAGCCCCCTGTGCTCCCCCATAGTATATAGCCCCCTGTGCTCCCCTATAATATATAGCCCCCTGTGCTCCCCCATAGTATATAGCTCCCCTGTGCTCCCCCATAGTATATAGCCCCCTGTGCTCCCCCATATTATATAGCCCCTGTGCTCCCCCATAGTATATAGCTCCCCTGTGCTCCCCCATAGTATATAGCCCCCTGTGCTCCCCCATAGTATATAGCCCCCTGTGCTCCCCATAGTATATAGCCCCCTGTGCTCCCCCATAGTATATAGCTCCCCTGTGCTCCCCCATATTATATAGCTCCCCTGTGCTCCCCCATAGTATATAGCCCCCTGTGCTCCCCCATAGTATATAGCTCCCCTGTGCTCCCCCATAGTATATAGCCTCCCCCTCATAGTACATAGCTCCCCTGTGCTCCCCAATAGTATATAGCTTCCCTGTGCTCCCCAATAGTATATAGCCGCCCCCCCATAGTATATAGCTCCCCTGTGCTCCCCCATAGTATATAGCCGCCCCCCCATAGTATATAGCTCCCCTGTGCTCCCCCATAGTATATAGCCGCCCCCCCCATAGTATATAGCTCCCCTGTGCTCCCCCATAGTATATAGCCGCCCCCCCATAGTGTATAGCTCCCCTGTGCTCCCCCATAGTATATAGCCCCCTGTGCTCCCCAATAGTATATAGCCGCCCCCCATAGTATATAGCCCCCTGTGCTCCCCCATAGTATATAGCCGCCCCCCCCATAGTGTATAGCTCCCCTGTGCTCCCCCATAGTATATAGCCGCCCCCCATAGTATATAGCCCCCTGTGCTCCCCAATAGCATATGCGCTCCCCCTCCCATATAACATTGAAAAAAACAAACACTGTTACTCACCTAGGTCCACGCGTTCCTCTTCTCTTGCCTCTTGTGGCCGCACTTCCTGCGGTCACAAGAGGCTGCACTCCCCTTACCCTCACGCCGACGCTCCAGTGACGTCGGGCGCTAGAGGGAGAGTGCGGCCTCTTGTGACCGCAGGAAGTGCGGCCACAAGAGTGACTGACAGGGAGGGAGCCAATGGCTCTCTCTCTGTCAGTATCGCTGCTGCTGAAGCGCCGCAGCAGCAGCAGCGGGCGGGCGGGGGCAGCGGCGGACGGGGGGGCCCTGCAGGGGGCACCATGGAGGGGTAAGTAGATTACCCATCCATGGCGCTCCCCCCTGACAGGCTGGTGGCCGGAGCCCTGTGCGACCACATTGGTCGCACATAGCAACGGCCGGCCTGCTCGGGGAGGCCCCTTTAACCAGTGGGCCCGGTGCACGTGCACCATGTGCCCTCTGGTTAAAGCGGCCCTGCCCACCCCTGCCGCTAGCACCCCGTTCAACTTTACACTACATGGATTTGCAACGCATTTCGCTGCAAACACGCAGTGTGAAATCTGCTGTGAATCTGGTACGTGTGAAGCTAACCTAAAGGGAATCTGTCAGCTGCAATTCACATTCCAAACTGCTGCCACTGTTAGATAGCTGTTGGGATAAAGAGGCACACGGTACCTTACTCGCCTCTCCAATACCTGAGCCTGAGACTTTGGGTTTTCAGATGTCAATCAACAGGCGGGAGGGAGAGAGGAAACATCCCAGTTTACAGCAGATCAGAAGCTTAAAAAAGCCTTTTTGACACTTCATTTGAAGGAATAAAAGTATTTTTCCTTATTCTGGGGGCACAAGCAGATATTTGAAAGGTACCATGTGTCTCCTTATCCTAACAGCTATAAAACAGTGTCAGCAGTTTGGAAAGTGAATTACAGATGACAGATTCCCTTTAATTCCTTGATGTTTTCACTGTTATGCCCCTTCCTTTACATAGCAGCAACTCAACACACATGAGCTTTGTGTTAGTAATTGCAAATTTCAGCTATACCGTATGTTAGAAAAAGAAAAGTAATGTAGTAATAGGCCTTTCAATGCAATGCAGTGCTTTACTTACATGCATCTTCAAGATGGCTTTTTTTTATATAAATAGATATGAATTGGCTTGTGGTTTAAACAGGTTGTGAATATTACAGCGGTGTTTTTATTTGTGTAATGGATTACAAGGTAAATGCAATTGAAATCCCTTCTTTCCATGTTAGGATTTATAATTCATTATGGGGCATTGTAGGCAGTGAACTGGTTAAATTTCTTTTTATCTGACGCAGGCCCGTGAATCCCATGGCAACTGTCTGTCATATGGGCTCAGCCTGTGTTGCAGGGGAAAAAGCTTCCTGCTGCTGGGAGTTGCTAGGCTTCAGTGTCAGTAAGTAGCATGGAAAATCTCTTACTGCTCAGATGACCTCTTCTGTTTCGTCCATGTGTTTTATTGTTAGTTTAACATCCTGGAGGGCTGAGGCCTAGCCCCTATATCTACAATGCTGGCTGCTTTTTTAAGAACAGGCATTAAAGTGTGGCTGACTGTGACAGCTCTTCGCAATTTAACAAAATGGATCTGAGCATATTGCAGAGGAGGGGTTCCCTTGGAACGTAACTATCCAAAAATGATGCTGTTAGCGGCAAAATATATTAGCATCTATGCATCATTGTTCTCGTCAGTACTCGTGTGAAGCATGTTGCTAGGTGAAAAGACAAATTAACCCTTCAGGTATACTTAGAAGCCCAATGTAATGTTAGATATAATGCTGGATTGTAACGGTATTGATCTGTGCTACATGCATAGTGTTTTCTATGGTTTTGGTATCTAGAGACTGTGTATTTACAAAGCTTTGTATGTCTGTGTGCTTTTTAGATCTCTATGACTTGAATATAATATGAAAGGTCATTGATCCCTATGCAGGAATATGTCTACTTATGAATTTTTATCAAATACTAAATGGATGGTGACAACAGGGGTGCACATAAGACCAAAATCTACATACTGCCCTTGGGTACTTCTGGGCATCACTGGTCTTAGATAGTGATGAGCAAACTTGCTGAACCTTCTGGCTTGTCCGAACCCGAAAGCTCAACATCTGACTCCCGCTGCCTGTAGAATGCAGTCCTAGGGCTGCAAGAAAAGCATGGATACAGCCTATGACACCCTAATGCTGCATCCAACTTCTCCATGCAGCGTGTTTCGAGCGTTTGGGTTCGGACAAACCAGAAAGTTCAGCAAGTTCGCTCATCTCTAGTCCTAGCATTAGCCAACACCATAATGTTGTGTGTACCAAACCACACTACATACTGAGATTTAGTCCCAAATGAACGATTAATAAGATGAATATGTTGGAAATGTGGTGCACAAATGGCACTTAGAATTAGGAAGTGCTGCAGAAAAGCCTGTGTGGCACATAACTGCTAAGAAGAAGCCAAAAGATACATTATTAAATCTGGGCTTTTTTGTTGTCTGGAACCAGGATCAGTAAGGATGCCTCATAGATGTCAAGGTTAATCCAGACCCTAAGGGTATGTTCACACTGAGTAAATGAATCACGCCTGCTTCAGTGTGCCATAGCATGTCTATGAGAGGGCTCGAGTGCCTCCGCTCCAGCCGCTCTCTGCGCAAAGAATTGACATGTCAATTGTGCCTCAGAGCGCGAGCACACTGAGGCAGGCAGGATTCTGCTGCCGAGAGTTCCGCTGCAGAATTCCGACATATTTTCTCAGTGTGAACATACCCTAATCTACTATTTTCTTGTGATCATCGACCACTTACAGATTAGTTGTCTTGTTAACAACAGAACAATCTATAATTTTAGTACCTTGCAGTGGATGATTACAGAAGGCTCCCTATTGTACGGTATGAAGCTACGCCGTAAATATTTATCCCTACTGCAGAACATATGTGGGACCCCCACAAGAATCAATGTTCCCTATTGCACATATTTTTGCTCCACAGAAGTTAAAGTGTACCTCCAAAGTTTCTGTCCTATGCAATGTCCAGTTTTACCACTAAAAGACGAAGAGGCTAAGTTGTCGGGTTGCTGAGGCAACCGTCTGTCGTCCACCGAGTTCCATGCATGGGTCCTATCAATTAGAAAAGGGCTCATGCCTGGAACTTGCTGGGTGTCATACAGTTGTCTCGGCAACTGCACTGCATGAAAGGCCTCTCTCTGTGCTGGAGCTAAAGATCACACAGGACATAAGTTTTGGAGGTATATTAAAGGATATGAAGATACTTGAACCCACTTTTGTGTACTGTATGTCGGAAACAAAGCATATGTTTCCACCTTTTTTGTTATTAAGGAAGCCAAGGGAAACCTGAATCCATTAACGTCTTTCCTTTTTAACGGAAACTAAAAGGCAGTGTGAACCCAGCTTTAGCTTCCCCAGCTTGCTTATATATACACTACAGTGAAAGTTGTTTGAAGATGTTTTGTGGCCATTCCATCAGGCAGCTCTCTAATGGCTCAGCCGGTGGCCCCTCTCCTGAACACTTATTGCAGCTGAGATCCAATTAGAAAAACATAAAGCCCCTAAAAGGGTCCATTTACACAGAAAGATTATCTGACAGATTTGAAGCCAAAGCCAGGAATGGTTTTGAAAAGAGGAGAAATCTCAGGCTTTCCTTTATGACCTGATCTCTGTTTATAGTCTGTTTCTGGCTTTGGCTTCAAATCTTTGGCAGATAATCTATCAGATAATCCTGGTTTACACGGAACGATTATCGTTCGAATTTTCGCTATAACGATCACATTTGAGCGATAACCGTTCCGTGTAAACACAGCAAACGATCAGACGATGAGCGAAAAATCGTTCCTTTTGATCTTTCAACATGTTCTCAAATCATCGTCCGTCGTTCGCTAAATATTCGCAGATCGCTTTGTGTAAACAGTCTTTCAAAGATTCACCCTATGTGAAAGATGGGCTTAAACGATCTTAAAAACGATTGCAATAACGATTTTTCTTACAAATCTTCTAACGATTTTTCTCTGTCTAAATGCTGATCGTTCTAAAAATAAAATCGTTGCTTCAAAATCGTTAATCGTTCGATTGGGCGAATTATCGTTCCGTGAAAACCCAGCATTAGGGTCTGTTTACACACACAGATTATCTGACAGATATCTGACAGATTTTTGCAGCCAAAACCAGAAATGGATTTAAAAAAAGGGAAATCTCAGTCTTTCTTTTATGACCTGTTCCCTGTTTATAGTCCATTCCTGGCTTTGGCTGCAAAAATCTGTCAGATAATCTTAGGGCCCTTTTAAACAGAAAGATTATCTGACAGATTATCTGCCAAAGATTTGAAGCCAAAGCCAGGACTGGATTTGAAAAGAGGAGAAATCTCAGGCTTTCATGTATGACCTGATCTCTGTTTATAGTCTGTTCCTGGTTTCGGCTTCAAATCTTTGGCAGATAATCTGTCAGATAATCTTTCTGTGTAAAAGGGCCCTTAGGGTCCATTTACACACACAGATATCTGGCAGATTTTTGCAACCAAAACCAGGAATGGATTTGAAAAGAAGGGAAATCTCAGTCTTTACCTTACAACCTGTTCTCTGTTTATAGTCTGTTCCTGGCCTTGGTTGCAAAAATCTGACAGATATCTGTCAGATAATCTGTGTGTGTAAATGGACCCTTATGCTGCATTTACACGGAACGATTATCGTGCGAATTTGCGCGATAACTGTCGAATACGAACGATAATCATACGTGTAAACGCTGCGAACGATCGATAAATCGTTCATTTTGATCTTTGAACAAGTTCTCAAATTGTCGTTGATCGTTCGCAAAAAAATCGCAGATCGTTCCGTGTAAACAGTCGTTCGCCGATTTAACCAATGTGTGAGATAGGCTTAAGCAATCGCAAAACGATCGCAAAAAATTTTTCCGTACGATATATCGTACCGTCTAAACGCTGATCGTTATGAAAAAAAAAAAAAAACCGTTACTCCGACATCGTTAATCGTACGATCGGGCGAATTATCGTTCTGTGTAAATGTAGCATTACACAGGGCAATGAGAAAAGCATTGGGGGGGGGGGGGGGTTTCCCTGGAGATCGGCAGATTGTCCATGCAGCCCATAGGAGAGAGCGGCGGCAGCAGATTGTTAACAGGCTGATCGTTGGCGTATCAGCCTGTTGAAAGACAACGTCGGCTGATTGTTGTCTTCTATTACACGAAAACTAATGCGGCCAATTTGTGTAATAGAGCCTTAACTCACTTAGGTTGTGATCTTAGATTGGCGTTTAGGTATTCCATTCATACAGGGGCTACATCAGCCATCTCATACAATGGTTCTCAACAGTTTTAAAAAAAACCTTAGAAGACCAGGCCAATTTTTATTTTTTCCTCCTCTTGTATATAAGGCCATAGCGCGTGCATTTTTCCACCTAGAGACCCAGATGAGCCCTTTTTTTTTTTTTTGCGCCACTAATTGTACTTTGCAATGGCAGACATCATTTTTGCCTAAAATATGCCATGAAACCAGAAAAAAATTATATGTGTGGTAAAATTGAAAAAACAAAACAAAACACAACCCCTTAACCCCTTAAGGACAGAGCCTGAAATGGCCTTAATGACAGAGACAAATTTTATGAATATGACCAGTGTCACTTTAGTCATTAATAACTTCGGGATGCTTTTACCTATCCGGCTGATTCTGAGATTGTTTTCTCGTGGCATATTGTACTTTACATTTCTGGTAAATTGGAGTCGATACTCATAACAAATCTTTATGAAAAAAAACCAAATAATGTGAAAAAATTTGAAAAAATGCATTTTTCCAACTTTGAAACTTTTTTGCGTATACAGAAAGTGGTTATACCACATAAATTATATATTAAATAGCATTAGCAACATGTCTACTTTATGTTGGCGGCATTTATTAAACGATCTTTCATTTTTTTTAGACAATAGGGAGCTTAAAACATTAGCAGCAAATTTCCAAATTTTCTGTAAAATTTCAAAATCAGATATTTTTAGGGACCTGTTCAGGTTTAAAGTGTATTTGAGGGGCCTGTATGTTAGAAAGCCCCACAAAGCACCCCATTTCAGAAACTGCACCCCCCAAACTCTGCAAAAGCAGATCCAGAAAGTTTTTTAACCCTTTAGGGGAGTCACAAAAATAAAAGCTAAGTGTGTAAGAAATTTGAAAATTTTAATTTTCTGTGCAGAGATTTTATTGTAATCCAATATTTTTCATAATTATAAACTTATTACCAGAGAAATGCACCCCAATATTTATTGCCCCGTTTCTGCAGTTTATAGAAATACCCCATATGTGACCCTATTGCGCTATTTGACGCAACCACAAGCCTCAGATATAAGAGAGCGCCTAGTGATTTTCAACGCCTCCGTTATATTTGGTCATTTTTGACTGTACCACTTCAGGTTGGCAGAGGCTCTGGGGTGCCAAAACCTAAAAAACACCCCTAAAGGGACACCATTTAGAAAACTACACCCCTCAAGGAATGTAACAAGGGGTGCGGTGAGCATCTGGACCCCATAGGTGCTTCACAGATTTTCCGAACAATATGGCGTGAAAAAAGAAAAATTTATTTTTTACACTAAAACGTTGTTCTAGCCTTCAATTTTTCATTTTCTTAAAGGGATAAGAGGCAAAAAAAGACACAATGTGTAGCGCAGTTTCTCCCGAGTACGGAAATACCCCACATGTGGCGATAAAGTGCCAAGGGGGCGCAGGACGAGCCTCCAAAGGGAAGGAGCGCCAATTGGCTTTTGGAAGCTGAATTTCACTAAAAAGGATTTCAAGCGCCATGTCGCATTTACAGAGCCCTCGTGCTGCCAAGACACTGGAAACCCCCCACAAGTGACCCCATTCTGGAAACTACACCCCTCAAGGAATCTAACAAGGGGTGCAGTGAGCATATGGACCCCACTTTTGACGGGCACAAATGTGGAACAATGTGACGTAAAAGTAAAAAATTTCATTTTTTCACTTTCATGGCACAAATGTGCCCGTCATCAAGGGGTCCATATCCTCACTGCACCCCTTGTTAGATTCCCTGAGGGGTGCAGTTTCCAGAATGGGGTCACTTGTGGGGGGTTTCCAGTGTTTTGGCAGCACGAGGGCTCTGTAAATGCGACATGGCTTTCATCATCCATTCTAGCCAAATCCAACCTCCAAAATCCAAATGGCACTCCTTCCCTTCGGAGGCTTGCCCTGCGCCCATATGACGCTTTATGTCCACATGTGGGGTATTTACGGACTCGGGGGAAATTGCTCTACACATTTTGTTTTTTTCCCCTCTTTTAACCCCTTGTGAAAATGATAAATTTAAGGCTAAACCAACATTATAGTGTAAAAAATGTAATATTTCATTTTCACGCCACATTGTTCCACATTTGTGCCCGTCACCAGTGGGGTCCATATGCTCACTACACCCCTTGTTACATTCCCTGAGGGGTGCAGTTTCCATAATGGGGTCACTTGTGGGGGGTTTCAACTGTCTTGGCAACACAGGGGCCTTTTGAATGCAACATGGCCCCTCGAAATCCATTCCATCCAAATCCAGCCTTCAAAAACCAAATGGCGCTCCGTCCCTTCGGAGGCTTACCCTGCACCCGAATGGCGCTTTATGTACACATGTGGGGTATTTCCGTACTCAGGGGAAATTGCGCTACACATTAAATGTTTTTTTTATCTTTTAACCCCTTGTGAAAATGAATTTATTCACCGATGACCCGGAAAGGTTCCGATCGCCGCTATTGGCTGATCTGAATTGATCAGCCTATAGCGGCGATCGTAAGCACGGGGGGTGTTAACCACCCCCCGTGCCGTGAAGCTAAGATGGCCTGCTATGATTTATAGCAGGCCATCTTCCCCGACCGCTGTGTGTGAACACACAGCGATCGGGGAAACATCGGGCGTACCTTTACGCCCGTTTGCGTTAAAGCCCACCTTGCGGGGGCGTATGGGTACGCCCGATGTCGTTAAGGGGTTAAGGACAGAGCCTGAAATGGCCTTAAAGCGTAACTGTCATATTTTTTTTTATTGCAGAAATCAATAGAATAAGCGATTTTAGGAAACTCTGTAACAGGTTTTATCTGCCAAAAAAGCCTCCTTCTGTACTCAAGAAGCAATCTCCCAGCCTCCCCCCCTGACTTCTTATCTGTGCATTATCAGGCAAACACGTCTTCATTACAGAGAAGCCAGTGAAGACGGGCTCTGCTCTCTCCATTGTAAGCCTATGAAGGGGGGAGGGGCTGAGGGAGATGAGGGAGCAGGAAGAGGTGACATGAAGGTCAACTGTTTGTAGACTCTCTGGGCACCTAAACCGCAGGATTCTGGGGTCAGAAAGGTCAATGCTTATCTATGAACTTACTGAGAGAAGATTTCAGGGTGTTGTGCTGTGCAGGACTGCTCCGTGCTCAGTCACTCCTAACAGCCCCTCCCCTCTCCATAGCCACACAATGGAGACAAATGTTTAAAAAAAAATGACCCTAAAATGACAGTTATGCTTTAAAGCGTAACTGTCATTTCAGGGTCATTTTTTTTAAAAAACATTAAATATCAATAGTACAAGCAATTTTAAGAAACTTTGTGGTAGGTTTTATAAACCAAAAGAGTTTCCTTCTGGACTGAAAAAGCAATCTCCCAGCCTCCCCCTCACTTCAGAAGAAGCAGGATTTCTGTCTCCATTATGTGGCTATGGAGAGGGGAGGGGCTGTTAGGAGTGACTGAGCACGGAGCAGTCTTGCAAAGCACAACACCCTGCAATCTTCTCTCAGTAAGTTCATAGATAAGCACTGACCTTTCTGACCACTGAATCCAGCGTTTTAGGTGCCCAGAGAGTCTACAAACAGCTGACCTTCATGTCACCTCTTCCTGCTCCCTCATCTCCCTCAGCCCCTCCCCTCTTCATAGGCTTACAATGGAGAGAGCAGAGCCCATCTTCACTGGCTTCTCTGTAATGAAGACGTGTTTGCCTGATAATGGACAGATAAGAAGTCAGGGGGGGAGGCTGGGAAATTGCTTCTTGAGTACAGAAAAAGGCTTTTCTGGCTGATGAAACCTATTACAGAGTTTCTTAAAATCGCTTTAAGGACAGGGACAATTGTCACTTTTGTGTTTTTTCCTCCTCTCCTTCTAAGACCCATAACGCTTTCATTTTTTCACCTACCGGGCCATGTGAGGGCTTGTTTTTTTCAGGAGCAGGTGTACTTTGTAATGGCATCTTTCAATCTGCCATTAAATGAATGACGGAACCCTCAAAATATCATTTATGGGGTGAACTTGGGTCAAAAAATGCGATTCGGCAAATTTTGGGGGGGCTTCCACGTTTACGTAATCCACTTTGCGGTAAAACTGGCATTTTTCCTTTATTCTATAGGTCGGTCTGAACACTGTGATATGCAGGTTTACTAGGTTTCTTACGTTTTACTATTTTTATTAGCAGTAAAACTTTTTTTTTTTGCAAATAGGCATATTTAAAATGGCCGTATTGTGACTCCTATAGCGCATTTATTTTTTTCACCTACGGGGTCGTATGGGGTGTCATTTTTTGCGTCATGTTCTTTAGTTTTTATTAGTAACATTTTTTTTCTAGATCAAATGTATTGATCGCTTTTTATTAAATTTTTTATACATAAAATGTCATTAAAAAAAGCAATCTCTACGTATTTTTACTGCTTTTTTTCACGCTGTTCACCGTGCGGGAAAAGTAATGTTTTATTTTAATAGATCGGACGATTACGCACGCTACGGTGTATAATATGTTAATTAACTTCATTACTTTTTATGTGTTTTATGTATGCAATGGGAAGGGGAGGTGATTTACACTTTTATTGGGGTAGGGGCTTTGGGGCACTTTGTAAAACTTTTATTTATTTTAATTATTTTTATACTTTTATAGTTTCCTTAAGGAACTTTCACATTCATGTATTACATTACATTCACTGATCCCTGCTATGCCATATATGATAATAGTTAATAATAGTTAAAATACACCAAAAATATGTGTATACACTTAAAGCGCTACAGTGTGTGCTTAAATGATGGAAAAGAGGTTTCCTGAGAGATACTGTCCTATAAAAATGTTAACTTTGCTTTGTGTAATAGAGCCTTAACTCACTTAGGATGTGATCATAGATTGGCGATTAGGCATTCATACAGGGGCTACATCAGCCATCTCATACAATGGTTCTCAACAGTTTTTAAAAATGATAGCTGTCCTTTAACCCTGTAGTAGTTGCCGTAGTTCATGTTCATGACCTGCATGAACTACGGCAACTACTACAGTGACGTCACTGCTACTCTGTGGAAAACCATTGGATTACTCACCGTATGCCGAGAGTTGGTAGTAGTGGAGCCACCGGCCGGGGCCCCGCTCCCAACCCGACACCTCAACACCTACAACTACTGAAAAGATACAGAAGAATTGAGGATACTATACCACATCACAAAACTACTGCTATATACCAGGATATATAGCAGTATAGCTATATATCACTAAGGATACTTAAACTGCTTGAACGGACCATTGTTTACTTACGTACTTTACATAAGATATATTATGTTAACATTTTTATAGGACAGTATCTCTCAGGAAACCTCTTTTCCATCATTTAAGCCAGTGATTTTCAACCAGTGTGCCGTGGCACACTAGTGTGCCTAGACACATGGTCGGGTGTGCCGCAGGGAAAGTTCCCCAAACTATGGTGCCCCTGTGAAACAGGAGAAAACAATGGGGGAGAGAAACATGGGGATGGGGGAGAGAAACAGCAGAGAGAAGCAGGGGGGAGAGAAGTATGGTGGAGAAAAGCAGGGGGGAGAGAAGTATGGTGGAGAGAAGCACAGGAGAGAAGAATGGGGGAGAGAAGCACAGGAGAGAAGCAGGGGGAGAAGTATGGTGGAGAGAAGCACAGGAGAGAAGTAGGGGGGAGAAAAGTTTGGTGGACAGAAGCAGGGGGGGAGAAAAGTATGGTGGAGAGAAGCATGGGGGAGAGAAGCACAGGAGAGAAGCATCGAGGAGAGAAGCACAGGAGAGAAGCAGGGGGGAGAAGTATGGTGGAGAGAAGCACAGGAGAGAAGTAGGGGGGAGAAGTATGGTGGAGAGAAGCACAGGAAAGAAGCAGGGGGGAGAAGTATGGTGGAGAGAAGCACAGGAGAGAAGTAGGGGGGAGAAGTATGGTGGAGAGAAGCACAGGAGAGAAGCACAGGGGGGAGAAGAAAACATGCCCAGGTTTCACACTGAGTGAGTATAAATACATTTAGAATCTATATTATTAACTATATGTATAATATGTACTGTTTTAGTGTCATTTTGTGCCATTTTGGTTGGTGATGTGCCCCGGGATTTTTTAAGTATAAAAAGTGTGCCGCGGCTCAAAAAAGGTTGAAAATCACTGATTTAAGCACACACTGTAGCGCTTTAAGTGTATACACATATTTTGGCGTATTCTAATATGTACACAGCCTGAGCCTGATTCACACCCCTGATCCAGCTAATCACAACCCTGATCCTTAAAGGGGCATTGCACTTAAACATAACTTTTGATATGTTGCTGCCCATGGTGTGAATAATAATTTATTCTATACTCTTTATCTATTCAGTCACCTTCTCCCAGTTCTCAGCTGCTGCTTTTAGCTGAAAACACAAAATATGTGTGAGCCTTTCTCTCTGTCTCCCCCTCCCTTCTGAGACAGCTGATGTAAACAAGTCCCTGGCTTCCTGTATATTTGCAAATATATTAATTTACTAAACCTGCCTCCCTTTTCTGATATGTTTCTCTACCTACCATTGTTGAGAAAAGAGTAGCATACCAGGAGAAGGAGGCAAGACAAGTATAACTATATTAGTTGAGATGAGAATACCCCCTTAAATTAACATGCCTAAAAATTAGGTTGTTTACCAGTTCCTTTGGAGACTGGTAGTCCTCCCCCCCAGTGCACCAAACAGCTTTACTAGTCTAGCGATTTATTTACAAACTGCACGGAAACTGTGACGAGTATAAAGGTAAGGAACTGTGTATTACAGGGAGAAATCAGCAGGTTAAATTTGTCTAACCTGCTGATAGTTTCTCTTTTAAAAAAAACCCTAATGTAACAGAGCCCTGAGGCTATGTTCACACAACATTTGTTTTTGCCTTAGTTTTGGATGGCCGTCATTTTGAGGCAAAAATATGGCCATCCAAAAATACAGGCAAAAACAAACGTTGTGTCAACATAGCCTAAAACTGTCCTTTTTACGTCAGAATGTGGGCAAGAAAATTATGTGTGAACATAGTTCTAAACGGTTTTAGTAAATCTACTCTATTGTTTGTAGTACATTTATTTCCCTGCTACATTTCAGCTATTTTTTTCCCGTTTGTTTTTATTGACAAAATTTAAAAAAAAAAACAGGGAAAAAAAACTAGAAAAAAAAAATTTTTTTCCTAAGCCTCAGTCAGCTGATCACTAAGGAGCTTTCCTCTGAGAAAGGGTTACCCGCTTACACATTGTACAAATAAATTATCTGAGGCTTTCAGAGTATGGCTATGTTAAAAAAATAATGACCCTTAATAATTAAATTAATTAATTAATTAATTGCTGTTATTTTGCAACATTGTTTGTTATTTGCACTTATTTTAACACTGTGGGAACATAGCCTATGTGTGCCCTGCAGAAAGTGGTCATGTGTCGCCACATATGGTTCCTGGTCTGCATTGTGCATGAATGACCACTTATGAGCAGAGGACAGGGTCCATGTCAGAACCCAGCACATGCTGTGGCCTAGTGAAGAAAGTCAGCCCACTGCTGCTCTCTGCTTTTAATTCTTGTGTTCTTCTTCTTCTTTTATTCCTGTGGTCTTCTGATCTGTAATAGAAGCAGAAAGTCACTTACAGCACCTAACAAACTCCAATGACTTATAATGAGTTCATTGGACTCGATTGTTTTGACTGGAAGAATTGTACTGCATGCTAAAAATTTCATCCCATCTAAGGCCCCCTTCACACGTCCGGAAAAACCATCCGGATTTCCTATCAGGAAATCCGGACGGATTTCCGGACCCATAGACTTTAATTGGTCACGGACACCCTTCCGGATTTTTCCGGAAGGGTGTCCGTTCCGGAAAATATATCCGGAAAAAATAGGACATGTCCTATTTTTGTCCGGAATTCCGTTCCGTACGCCCCCATAGAAGGCTATGGGGGCGCCGGAATCACGGGCACTTTCCTGATGTACATCAGGAAAGTGCCCGTGATTCCGGATGGTTGACAGCCCGCCGGCACCCCCGCTGCCCGAACGCCGCGCCGCCACCACCCAAGGGATCCCTGCACCCGGACATCAGCTGCCGCCGCCCGGTGACCCCGCAGCGCCGCATCGCATCACCCCGCCGCCCGATGACCCCGCGCCGTATCGCATCACGCCGCCGCCCGCTGACCCCGCATCGCATCACCCCGCCGCCCGCTGACCCCGCATCGCATTACCCTGCCGCGCCGCATCGCCCCGCCGCCGTATCGCATCACCCCGCCGCTGCCGCCCGATGACCCCGCCGCCGCATGACATCACCCCGCCGATGACCCCGCCGCATTGCATCATCCCGCCGCCGCCGCCCGATGACCGCGTCGCATCGCATCACCCCGCCGCCACCCCGACCTCTGTTCCCCTCCCTCTCCGAGTCCGCAGCAGCTTGCACCCGCCCGCCCGGGACTCCCACCAGCTGCCGCCGCTGTTCTTTCGCCGCCGACAGGTGAGATACACAGCCCTCTCCCCCCCAATACTAAAACTCCCAACATGTCCTGCTAACAGGCCATGATGGGAGTTGTACTTCTGCAGCCTGTGGCCATCCAGGTTGCAGGAGTACAACTCTCATCATGTCCCTGTTGACAGGTCATGATGGGAGTTGTACTTCTGCAGCCTGTGGCCATCTAGGTTGCAGAAGTACAACTCTCATCATGCCCCTGTTGGAAACACTTTTTTTTTACTCATCAGGAAATCCTGAAGGTTTTTCCTGATGATTTCCTGATGGTAAAAACGGATTACTGTCAGGAAATCCTGATACTATCCTGATGACATTTGAGGTCTCCTGATCAGGATTTCCTGACAGTAAAAACTGACACGGACGTGTGAATGGGGCCTAAGAAACTTAGAAGATAGTCGGCAGAAGAAGACCACTGGGTCCATCTAGTCTGGCCTTATAGTATTTCCCTTCTTCTTATCTTAGGATAGATAAATGTTTGTCCCAGGCATGTTTAAATTCTGTTCTTGTAGATTTACCAACCACATCTGCTGGAAGTTTGTTCCAAGTATCTACTACTCTTTTAGTAAACTAATATTTTCTCATGTTGCTTCTGATCTTTCCCCCAACTAACCCCTCACTGTGTCCCCTTGTTCTTGAGTTGTTTTCTAAAAAAAAATAAAGATAAATGTTTGTCCCAGGCATGTTTAAATTCTGTTCTTGTAGATTTACCAACCACATCTGCTGGAAGTTTGTTCCAAGTATCTACTACTCTTTTAGTAAACTAATATTTTCTCATGTTGCTTCTGATCTTTCCCCCAACTAACCCCTCACTGTGTCCCCTTGTTCTTGAGTTGTTTTCTAAAAAAAAACAAAAAAAACTCCACTTCCCTCCCTCCTTTAACATGCTTAAAAGCTTCCATCATGTCCCCCCTTTCCCCCAGACTATACAGATTCACATTCTTAAGTCTTTCCTAGTAGGTGTTGCCTGACACCCTCCACCATTTTTGTTGTCTGTCTTTGGACCTGTTCTATTTTAGCAATATCCTTTTTTAGGTGAGGACTCCAGAACTGGACACGGTATTCCAGATGCCGTCTCACCAGCAGGATCACAATATCCCTCTTCCTACTGGTTATACAGCCCAGCATGCAATTTGCTATTCCCACCGCCTGGCTGCATCAAATATAATGTGACACAGGTCCAGAAGACAGTCTTCATCACATATCGGCACAGCCTTACCTGCAGTGCAGATTCTCTGCCAACACAAAGTTTAAAAGTATTAAAAATAATAAATGCTCTGGCATCCAGTCAGGATACTGCTGCAGCTGTCAATCATTGCTGAGAGGGACGGGGGATAAGGGGGCTCTGCAAAAAAAGAACTCTGGCACCTAACATAAAGAGCCCACCTCCAGCCATGCTGTAGTAGCAGCCAAGACAACAGTTTATCATGGCTGAAACACAAAGTATCATTACCTTGTTCTTCACATCATATTTCTAGGACTGTCAGTAGTTTTGAGGGCTCAAAAGTACTGATGGATAAGCATTAAAAAAAAGGCAATAACTGCAGTGCCAGTGCCATAAAAAGCCCTGTGTGATTCTTCACATGCACTGTTTTGTGGCATATTGGTGCCTTAAAAAATTCCTTTGGGGCATCTTAATTAGACAAGTTACAGATGAAATGACTGAATAAATTGCTAATTTAAAGGATATCTCATAGCCTGGTACTACCTGCTGTTTCAGAGTACAGTAATAACTTGGTGTTCAAACACTTCAGTGTCCAAATCACATTTCCCCTGAAGTTTCTTTTAGTACTATATCCTAACAAAATCAGGGGCAATACCTGTCAGCTGTTCGAACAAGTTATACTTTCTATTGACACCATTTTAGGTACATTTAGGCAACTTTTTGATTTCTTACATTTCCTTTTTTCTGAGGCAAATTAACAGAATACAGCAAGTCTGGTGTAATTTTTTCAGTTTTATATTGTTCACTATGTGGGATAAATAATGAGATGATATAATAATTTAGGTTGTTATGAATGGGGTGATACCAAATATGTTTATGTTTTTATACTTTATATAAAAATTATTTTGTATGGGGTAATTGTGTGGTTGTATTTTTTGGGCGGAATGGTGGGGATTTTTTTTATATTTAATGTAATAAAATTATATTTTTTAATCCCTTGACAACCCAGGAGATAAATGTACGTCCTGGCGCCAGTTCGCTACCCCGCTCTGAACCGCTGCAGTTAGTGGCCATGGCCCGATCGATGTGCCTGTGAATCAGCCATTTAAATGTTTTTTTTTTTTTTTTATTAATAAAAAATCCCCTCCCCTAATAAAAGTCTGAAACACCCCCTTTCCCATTTTACAAATAAAAATCGCCCAAACTGTTAAATTATCACATTACTGATCTTGCATAGTAAACGGCATAAGTGCAAAAAAAACAAAAAAATTTTTGGTCGCATTTAAATTCAGAAAAATTGTAAAAAAAAAAAGTGATCATGGTGCAAAAAATTAGACCTTACACAGCCCCCTTTTAAGCATGAGGAGGAAAAAACTAAAAAAAAAGTGTTCTGTGTGGTGTTACAGGTAGAGAATACAGGGTGCTGGGTGGTGTTACAGGTAAAGAATACAGCGTACTGTGTGGTGTTACAGGTACAGAATACAGTGCTGTGTGGTGTTACAGGTAGAGAATACAGCTTGCTGTGTGGTGTTACAGGTAGAGAATACAGCGTGCTGTGTGGTGTTACAGGTAGAGAATACAGCATGCTGTGTGGTGTTACAGGTAGAGAATACAGCGTGCTGTGTGGTGTTACAGGTAGAGAATACAGCATGCTGTGTGGTGTTACAAGTAGAGAATACAGTATGCTGTGTGGTGTTACAGGTAGAAAATACAGTGCTGTGTGGTGTTACAGGTAGAGAATACAGCGTGCTGTGTGGTGTTACAGGTAGAGAATACAGTGTGCTGTGTGGTGTTACAGGTAGAGAATACAGTGTGCTGTGTGGTGTTACAGGTACAGAATACAGCGTGCTGTGTGGTGTTACAGGTAGAGAATACAGTGTGCTGTGTGGTGTTACAGGTAAAGAATACAGCGTGCTGTGTGGTGTTACAGGTAGAGAATACAGTGTGGTGTTACAGGTAGAGAATACAGTGTGGTGTGTGGTGTTACAGGTTGAGAATACAGCGTGCTGTGTGGTGTTACAGGTAGAGAATACAGTGTGCTGTGTGGTGTTACAGGTAAAGAATACAGCGTGCTGTGTGGTGTTACAGGTAGAGAATACAGTGTGGTGTTACAGGTAGAGAATACAGTGTGGTGTGTGGTGTTACAGGTTGAGAATACAGCGTGCTGTGTGGTGTTACAGGTAGAGAATACAGTGTGCTGTGTGGTGTTACAGGTAGAGAATACAGTGTGCTGTGTGGTGTTACAGGTAGAGAATACAGTGTGCTGTGTGGTGTTACAGATAGAGAATACAGTGTGGTGTGTGGTGTTACAGGTTGAGAATACAGCGTGCTGTGTGGTGTTACAGGTAGAGAATACAGTGTGCTGTTACAGGCAGTAACTGTGTGGTGTGTGGGTGGGACCACAATGAAATGAGAAAGTACTGCAAATAATTTAGGAACACAATGAAACTGCAATGTGTTAACATAGCCTAGATGTTCTGCAACAGATTTGGGCATAGTGGAGGACTGTGATAAACAGCTGAGGGAAAGCAATGCATTCTGGAACTTGTAGTACTGTGTACAACTGCTCAACCAGGAAGTGCAGCCACAAAATACATAATGAAGAACCTCAAAACAAATGGATTTTTGGTAGTTTCAGAACTGGGTTATACAGGTAAGTCATGCTATATGCTTCAGGTTATTTTTTTTTTAACCTTTACCTGGTTTCCCTTTAACATGCCAGTACCTAAGGGCGAGGCGTAATTGCTCGACCCGTGAAGCATTCAAGCAGGAGGCACAGACCCTCAAAAAGAGGTTCCAGGTGAGAGGTTATCCTCTGGACGCCCTCAGGAGGGCTTACCAGGATGCTCTTGGGAGAGATAGAGGCCAACTCCTTACCCCTAGACCCAGGCAGGATACCCCACAAAAAACAAGGATTATAGGCACATTTGACTCATGTGCGCGACAGGTCAGGGAAATTATTACACAGTTCTGGCCCATCCTTACCTCTGATCCCCTGGTATCCCAGTTGGTGGACCCTAGACCGATGATTACATATAGGCGTGGTAGGAATCTGGGAGATAGACTTGTGCATAGCCACTATTCCCCTCCTCCATCCTCAATGTGGCTGAGACAACCAAAACCGACAGGTACCTTCAGATGTGGAGCATGCAAGGCCTGTAAGTTTATCCTCCCTAAAAAAACATTCCAGGGCTCAGTGGATCAACGCTCTTTCTACAATAGGGAATTTGCCAACTGCCGTACAGAATGTGTTGTATATATGGCCATTTGTCCATGTGGATTGAAGTATGTGGGTAAAACCAAGAGGGAGTTCCGGCGTCGTGTTCTGGAACATGTGGGTGACATCACTCACAAAAGGGAAAAACCGCTTGCCACCCATATGTGTGTTGACCATCACGATGATCCACTTGGACTAAAGTTTCAAGTGATTGAAGTTATCCGCCCTTCACCACGAGGTGGAGACATAGATAGGAGACTACTGCAGAAGGAGGCCCAGTGGATTTACAGGTTACAGACTGTCAATCCGCTGGGTCTCAATGAGGCTCTCTCTTTTGTATCATTCATTTAATTCATTCATACTGCCATTATCCTTTCCTATGGAATTATCTACATCAGCCCGATATGATATATCCTGGTCTTGCTATCTGGACCAGACTATTAACCATGTATAGTGAGATATGTGCCCTACCACTCCCCCTGGAGGGCACTCCATACATTGTATCTGTTTTATCACATATTACAACCTAACCTCTACTAATGAGATAATACACATGAAGGAAACACCATTATTCCATCTTTAGGGTGTTACTATATGCCGCCACTCCACTGTGCTAAGTATGCATACTACCCGGTTGGACTGCGCATGCCCGCGGAAATGGAACGCAAGTAGCGTTCCACACACACAGCTGTGGCGACGTACGCCTAGACCACTCCCCTTACGGGAGGTGGAACGCAAAC
This sequence comes from Dendropsophus ebraccatus, assembly GCF_027789765.1. Lineage (NCBI taxonomy): Eukaryota > Metazoa > Chordata > Amphibia > Anura > Hylidae > Dendropsophus > Dendropsophus ebraccatus. The sequence continues at coordinate 71,432,337 of NC_091459.1, forward strand.
AGCGTTCCAGGCACATATTGCACGCAAATCGCGTATCGCTTCCGGCACTCTAGTATGACATCGCGCTGGGCGGAACTATTCTCCACGGTGTCTGCCCTGTCGGCTGAGCTCAATCTCTATTGGCTGCCGTCCGATCGCATGATCCATCCCCCGGAAGTGTGACGATGGCGGCTATTTAAACGTCCATCTATTGAGACACGAGCACTGACAGCGCATACCAGCACAGTCAGCCACTACAGGTACTATCTGAAACCAGGTCCAACCATGTTGTGAGTACAGTGGACACCACTTAGGGGTTGTTGATTCATTACATATGCTTTCTTACCTTCAGGTCTCATCTATGACCCTTGGAGTTTACCACTGGACATCCATCCAGATACTCCAAACAATTACTGCAGCTAAGTTATCTGTTTATCGCTACAGACATATTTGATAAGATTGGTTTATTACCTGCATGTAGTTTCTAGTATAGGTTGCAGTTATCTTGGATTGCGACTTAGGGGCCTTACCCTGCATGGCCCTTATATATGGGTGA